>NC_081817.1:21203017-21511034 GCF_030704535.1 Vitis vinifera
TCGCACACCCCATGCGTGGTGCGAATTTTCCTCTGTTTTTTCCGACTCCACTTTAGATATTTTCTTTTGTATTTTTTGATGTAATTTCCTTTCTTCTCCTTATAACAAGCCAATCACAAGCTTTGCTTTTGTAAAAACTATATAAGGGGTGGAAATCACCTCTTGGAAAAAAAGACGCGTGTTATGTTTTACACTTAGAAAAATATACAGAGCTCTCTCGTTTTCCCTTTTCTCTTTACTATTTTCTTTTTCTTGGAAGCCAAACAACCTCTGAGGATGTTTTCTCAGAGGATGAGAGGCTAAACTTTTGGTTTCTTGGAGTGATGGAAGCTAGGTGAAAAGTCCAGATGCAAGGTGGAAAACGCTCGTGCCTTAAATACAGGTAGTTGAAGTTCATAAATGGCTTTTAAATCCAAAGTTTTGCTTTAAATCCCTTAGAATCACTTTGAATGACCAATACATGGTAAGCTTCAGGTCTCTATGGATGCTTATTGCTAGATCCATATCAGTCCATTAGTTATCATGTACGAGCCATTGGAAAGTGGTTCAAGGTGAAGACTCATAGTGTCTAAAGCCATTAATGGACCTTGACTACCATTTCTATTGATTTTTATGGATTAAATCTTCATTGTTAAACCTATACCGGTTCGGGAAATAACTATAGGTTAAATCCCCAATGCGAGGAGAAAAATTCGGAATTTTCCACTTTGCATTCTAAACTTGATCCTAGCAATCCTGAGCTCCGGGAGACTTTCTTTCTTCCATTTTTAATTAGTTTATGTTAATTTAGTTTCAAACACTTTCAAAACAAATTTTATTTTCTTTTAAACTCTAAGTTTTTGATAAAGGAAATCATTAAATTCAATTCCTAATCATGAGTATATCACTGGTAGAATGAAAACCCATCCCAGAGTTCGACCCTAGAGCCACTATACTATAGTAGCTTTGCTACACTAGTATGAGGTCATAGGTTTTATAAATGTTTTTGATTAAATGACCCGACTGGATTTACATACGCGAATCAGCCTCCTGGGTTCCTTCCCCTTCAGCATCGAAATCCCCTCCATCAGCATGGGAACCACACCCCCCATTATTTCTCTTGCACTTACGAGGCCAGCTCACTCCCTTCAGTTTTCAGCTTGCTTCACCACCAAGAATCCATATGGATTCGTGGTGGGCTGCAAGAAACCCAAACCAAGGCCCAAAATGGGCCCACAACATTGCTCAAAACCGATCTGGAGCTTATGGGCCTGAGTCATGTAGGATTTGGGTCCCAAAATTACCAAAATCAGTGTTTTACACCAGCTGACTCGATGAACCGGCTGAACCGGATGTCAACCGGTCGAACTGGTTGCAAAAAATCTTGAAAATTTGATAGAATGTTTCTGGAAGAGTAAGGAATCCATGAAAAAAAGTGGTACACAATTCCGAGTTTGAATGAGGGAGCTATGATCAAAACAAGCCCGAGTGCTCCGAACCTCAACATGCCCCTATAAACTCCAACTAAGCTAAAACATCGGGATAACCCCACTTCCTTCCTATAGGGTGATGTGAACGACTAGGAAAATGGCCACGATGACCCTCTAAAATGAACCACATACGCACCACAATGGACCACAGACAAGCCCACACGAGGCTCGGACACCGACTAAGCCCAAAAGGGGCCCTAATGGTGCCATATGAGAACGATGGGTGCAGGTGACGCCCAAAGGATAAATGCCAGTGTCGAGAGACAAAATTGAGGGTCTACAGGGTCACACTTTCTCTTCATTAAAAACTAAAACAACAAAACTTCCAATTTATGGATGTGGAAACTTACCCAGCTTTCCTCACTCCAAGAGACGAAGAGTCTAGTCTCTCATCCTTTGAGGAAAAATCCTCAGAGTTTGATTGGCTAGAAAGAAAAAGAATGAGAAAACAAAAACAGAGCAAGTGCTCTGTATTTTACTTCCTTGCAAAACTATACAAAGGATAGATCGATATATTTTCGATATATTGTGTAAAGGAAATTACAAACTATATATAAGGGTTTATTTACCCTTTTTCCAAACTTAATAACTAAGGAATCCTATCATTGGTGGGTTACAAGGAGACTTTGGGAATTTAGACATAAAATATTTAAAGCAAAATATCCCAAAGTGTCGGTCGCAAATATCTGGAAGCTTCAGGAGAACACCGCAGCACTGTACAAAATTGTCTATGAAACTCTCCGGGTAGGCGCTATTAGAGGATCCGGATACGTCCGTCCGGAGAAGTTGAAACGCTCTCCTTTTCTATCCGGCGTCAGAATTCCGGACGTGAACATCTGGGTGGAAGTGCGCGGCAACCGGATGCAATGGCAGCAGTCGGGGTGTAAAAAATGGCAGCGCACATCCGGGTGGAAATGACGGCGCATATCCGGGTGCAAATCCTACCCGGATATGTTGTCCGAATGCCCTCCGATGGTGTATCCAGACTCCGTGTCCGAGTATACTCCTTGCATGGATTCCAAAGAACTCTCCTCCATCTCAGATTTGCTTTGGTGATAAAAAAGCTATCAAAACACCAAAACTTAACATACTTTGATTAAAATTGATTACAAGGGTCCTTAACATGCCAATTGAGTTAAAAGGTGATAACTACTACTCAAAAGTGTTTAAAAGAGTTAGTTACAAGCTATGAAATAGCACTTTTTGAGTAGTAATCATGTATCCAGTAGATATGCACCCGGATGAGCGGGATGGTTATTGAGAAGCAATTCATGCATTGAAGGCAACATAATGGGAATGACAACAATATGAAATTGTTGTAGGAAGCAAGTGTAAAACAGGGGAGTCGTCATGCCCTAGTGGTGCACCGACAATGTGGAAATCTCAAAGTACACGACATTTAGACCCATCACCGCCTATTGCACCCTCCTTCTACAAGTCTTCTATTGCAAGACAAAAAAATATTAAAAATATATTAAAGGATGGTTCGATTAAAGAAATAATGGGACGCTTAATAAGAAAATTCTTCATTTATGAAAGTGTTGCACCCAATAAAGCAAACTCTCACCACTTTAAGAATATGATTATTGGTGCACAAGAAGCAGGTAATTTATAAGCTCTCAAATTTTATATTGTTTCGTACCTTGAGTAGTTGTAGTCTTTTGTGTCATGTTTCAAATATTTCTTACATATGATGTAGGAATGGAAATCAAACCTCCATCTCCATATGAAATAGAGAATAAGTACTTGGAAAGGGAATGCAAAGATATGGAAGCTTATGTGAACCAACAAAGAGAGAAATGGAAGACATATGGCTACACCATAATGTCAGATGGATGGACAGGACCCACAAGATTAAGTATAATTAATTTCACGGTTTATTCAAAAGGGAGTATGGTGTTCCTTAAGTCCGTCGATGCATCGAACAATATCAAAGACCACAAATACATATACAAGCTATTGAAGAATGTTATCAAAGAAGTCGGGGTAGATAATGTGGTCCAAATTGTCATAAATAACAAGTCAATGTTCGTGAAAGCAGGGAAGGTGTTGATGAAGAAGTTTAACTTATATTGGACCCCATGTGTGGCATACTGCATCAACCTAATGTTTGAAGACATCGGAAAAAGACCTAGTGTTGCAAATGTGATACGCAGTGGCCACAAGATAACCAACTTCATTTACAATCATGGTTGGTTACTTGCAGAAATGAGAAAGTATTGTGGTGGAGACATTGTTCGACTGGGAGCTACAAGGTTTGCTACAAATTATATTACTCTTAAGTCTTCTTTAAAAAAAGGTTAATTTGAAGAAATTGTTTATGAGTGATGAATGGGCACAACACAAGCTCAGTCAGACAAACATTGGATGAGATATGGAGAAACTAATGTTTGACCACCAGTATTGGGATAAAGTGACACATGTTGTTTCATATGTTGAGCCACTATACATGGTGCTTCGAATCATGGATTCAGAAGTTGTTCCCAAGTGATGAAAGAGAATCTCATTCATTAACAAGTTAGTGATTGGATCTTCAAAATAATCAAAGTTCGTTGTGAAAAAACATTAAAACATCCACTTCATGCAGCAAGTACTTAATTTTCATCAATTGTTACTTTGATTTTATTTCATTTTCTCTTACACAATACTAAATCTACATAATTTTATTGTAGCATAATTCTTGAATCCAAGGTTTCAATATAGGCCTGGAGTTGGTAGTGATCCGGATTTAATTCAAGTAGTCCATGACATATTTACTAAATTAGACCCAAATGTTGAATCGATTGGTCAATTTGGAAATGAGGTAAATAAGAAACTCTTATTTTACTCAATCTAATCAAAGAATAATTTCATTCATTGTTTTATTTGAACGTTTACTAACAAATATGATATTAACAAAGTAAATATTGAATACTTAACTTGTGCTTTTTCGAGATGGAAAGAGAGGATTCGGTGATCAAGCGGTAGTTGCATCAAGGTTAACCATGGTGCCCGATGAGTACCATTTCTTAATAGAAAAAAAATTGATTATCATTATTGTAAATTCATCACATAAGGATTTATATAATTATGAATTCCCTTGCAGCTGAATGGTGGTTCATGTATGGGAACCAAACACCTACATTGAGGAACTTGACCATTAAAGTTCTCTCACAAACTGCATCATCTTTTGCTTGTGAGAGAAATTGAAGCACGTTTGCTCTCATCCACACAAAGCAACGAAATGGTTTGGTTTACCCCCGACTGGAGAAATTAGTTTTTTGTTACTACAATATGAAGCTAAAGTTACATGATATGGAGGCAGAAAATGATTGAGTTGCTGAGAAAGATTACCTTGATCTTCTTGACATTTCAACCAAGGTGGGTAAAGAAGAAGATAATCAATTATTCTAATGGGTCAGGCCTATATACTTGGATGATGAAGTTGGTAATCCTGATCCACAAATTACCACTCATGCTCGAGAATTTGGAGTTGATGTTGAATGTGTGTTGTCCAAAGAAGTTCACAGTGAAAGTTTTACCAAAGATACTGAGGATTCATTTCAAAGGGCATTGGATTCCCACCAAGAGGTTGACTCCATAAGTGTTAGCCAAAGTAGTAGATCTAGCGCTGCTAGTACTTTTGCTTCTAGTTACGATGGTTCAAAAGGTGGAACTGATGATGGAGGTGATAACGCAAGAGAAGATATTGGGGAACGCCAACAAAGTAAATATCCAATGAGTCAATTCACCTATGAAAATGATTTCACGCACTACACACAAGATGAAGATCATGGCTCTAGAAGAGCTGGTCCAGGCATAGGAGCTATTGGGAAGCCCTACAGAGGAAGAGAACGGACTATGAATCCATATAACGAGGAGTTACTTTCAGGGAGTTTTGAATCTATGAGTATAGGAACTCAATTTAGTGACTCCTCAAATGAGGCTAACGTCTACCCCCCTTATGTGATGGGTTATGGTCAACCTTCAAGTTCAATTGATGAAGAGTATGGTATGTCGAGTTATCCCTCTAATGCACAATTGTCATATCAACTTCCATATCAAATGCAAGGAGGATTTCACATGAACACATGGGTCAACCTCGAGTATCCTATCCATGTAGAGGCAGTGGGTAGGACTCAAGAGATATATGCATGGCATGTTAGAATTTTTAACCAATATTATTGAGGTTCAATGAGTTGGTACCAATATTGTCTCCAACAGCAAGACGAGGTTCCTTCATCTACCTATTCCATTAGACCACATCGATCATCATTTTGGTACTAAAGGGTCATTGCAATGCAATATGTACAAATTATTGATATTTAATGAAATAAAGTCTTTCATAAAGCTTCATAATGAGTGTACAATTACAAAATTCACATTTCTTATCGACCGACAGGATATAATTACATCTAATATCGCAAATCATATCATACATATATCAAATTCTTCAACAAAACAACTTTAAAATGTCCATTATACTTCTACTTACGTTACTATGAGGTTTTTCTTATATTTTCATGAGTTTTGATCAATTTTTGTCCTACCAAATTTTTTTTCCAAAATATTTACCGATATTTGTCCAATATATCTGTAAAATCAAGTTAACGATATATATGTGATTACCGATATTTTCATCCTTGATAGCAACAATGTTGCCAACAACAATTTTTTTGGTAAAAATTCTTTTATCATGAAAATATCTTTTTAGTCATAAATTGATTTGGAAAAAAATCCATATTTGTTGTAGTGAGAAATGAAAATAAATATAAATGTTTTTTGAGATCACATTATTTTTTGTCCTAATAGTTTCTTCTAATCTTTAGTTTCATATAACAAAATTTTTAAAGTAATCATGCCCAATATGGATGTATGTGCATAATATTGATCACTAAGTTTGATGTTCAAATCATAATGCATGTGTAATACCGTGGTAAAATACCTCAACCCAAAAACAAAAACAAAAATGAGATGGGATAAATGCTCTTTATAGTTCCTCATGGTAGATCATTTTTCCCAAACATAAGACATTATGGCTATGTTTCATTCATCGAAAATATGAGGGAATATGAGAAGGAAAGAAAATATAGAGGAAATGTAGAAACAAAGAAAAAGTGAACGAAAGTAAAAAAAAAAAATTAAAATCAATAAATTATTTTCTATGTTACTTCAAACTCATTTCACTTATTTTTTTTCCTCTTCTATGTAAAGATTAAATAATTTTAAAATGTATGAATTTTTTGTTACTTTTTATTATATTTGATTTTTTTTTTCTTATTTTCATGTTGAAACCAAACATGAAAAAACTATTTTCTCTAACATTTTTTTCTTTCCTCAATACTTTCTGAAAACCACACATAGCCTAAGAAAATCTAAATATAGGTAAAATATTGTCTCCAATTTTTCAATAACCCACACCAAAAAATAACTAAAGCAACTTTTTGTTACAAACTTATTTCAAATCTTCACCCACCTCCCATATATGATGTGTTGCTGATTGGGTTCACTTTTGACCATTGATGCCGACCCTGCCTAAAAGTCATTAGAGATGTATTAGTGAAAATTTTAATTGGTTAAATTACTAATCATACATATCAATCCGACTGTTTCACCCACTAACATTAATCAATCTCTTAGACACTTCAATTATTGTAGTTTTACATCATCGTTACACTTTAATTTGTAAGGTTGCACAACTAATCCTCCTTGTCATATTGTCAAAAGAGTGAAAAGTATTCGAGGTGGTTTCAAATCTTTTGAAATGAACAATTTGAAAATCATTTATAAATTTAGGTTTGAAAGAGTTAAAAATCTTTGTTAATGCTTACAAATACTTGTTTTATAAAAATTAGGTTTTCGTCCTTTATTTTTAGATGGATAGGTGTTCATTCAAATTTTATTTTTTGTTATGTAATACATTATTAAAAAGAGCAATAAAAATATTTTTGTTTAGTCTATATTTAAATGCTACTTATTTTTCATAATTTTTTAGATATAAGTATTGGTAATAAAAACATTAGAAGTACTCCCTGATTTGGGATCGATATTTGGAAGTCTACTTGGTTGGAAGAAAACAAATTAGAATTAATATATTAAAAATGTTAAAGCGTGAGTTTCTACATGAGAACCCAAAGCTGGCACGCAGAGGTACCAATATTATCGAGGTTCAATGAGTTGCTACCAATATTGTCTCCAACAGCAAGACGGGGTTCCTTCATCTACCAATTCAATTGGACTACATCGATCATCATTTTGGTACTAAAGGGTCATTGCAATGCAATATGTACAAATTATTGATATTTAATGAAATAAAGTCTTTCATAAAGCTTCATAATGAGTGTACAATTACAAAATTCACATTTCTTATCGACCGACAGGATATAATTACATCTAATATCGCAAATCATATCATACATATATCAAATTCTTCAACAAAACAACTTTAAAATGTCCATTATACTTCTAATTACATTACTATGAGGTTTTTCTTATATTTCCATGAGTTTTGATCAATTTTTGTCCTACCAAATTTTTTTTCCAAAATATTTGCCGATATTTCTCCAATATATCCATAAAATCAAGTTAACGATATATCTGTGATTACCGATATTTTCATCCTTGATAGCAACAATGTTGCCAACAACAATTTTTTTGGTAAAAATTCTTTTATCATGAAAATATCTTTTTAGTCATAAATTGATTTGGAAAAAAATCCATATTTGTTGTAGTGAGAAATGAAAATAAATATAAATGTTTTTTGAGATCACATTATTTTTTGTCCTAATAGTTTCTTCTAATCTTTAGTTTCATATAACAAAATTTTTAAAGTAATCATGCCCAATATGGATGTATGTGCATAATATTGATCACTAAGTTTGATGTTCAAATCATAATGCATGTGTAATACCGTGGTAAAATACCTTAACCCAAAAACAAAACAAAAATGAGATGGGATAAATGCTCTTTATAGTTCCTCATGGTAGATCATTTTTCCCAAACATAAGACATTATGGCTATGTTTCATTCCTCGAAAATATGAGGGAATATGAGAAGGAAAGAAAATATAGAGGAAATGTAGAAACAAAGAAAAAGTGAACGAAAGTAAAAAAAAAAAAAAATTAAAATCAATAAATTATTTTATATGTTACTTCAAACTCATTTCACTTATTTTTCCTCTTCTATGTAAAGATTAAATAATTTTAAAATGTATGAATTTTTGGTTACTTTTTATTATATTTGATTTTTTTTTCTTATTTTCATGTTGAAACCAAACATGAAAAAACTATTTTCTCTAACATTTTTTTCTTTCCTCAATACTTTCTGAAAACCACACATAGCCTAAGAAAATCTAAATATAGGTAAAATATTGTCTCCAATTTTTCAATAACCGACACCAAAAAATAACTAAAGCAACTTTTTGTTTCAAACTTATCTCAAATCTTCACCCACCTCCCATATATGATGTGTTGCTCATTGGGTTCACTTTTGACCATTGATGCCCACCCTACCTAAAAGTCATTAGAGATGTATTAGTGAAAATTTTAATTGGTTAAATTACTAATCATACATATCAATCCGACTGTTTCACCCACTGACATTAATCAATCTCTTAGACACTTCAATTATTGTAGTTTTACATCATCGTTACACTTTAATTTGTACGGTTGCACAACTAATCCTCCTTGTCATATTGTCAAAAGAGTGAAAAGTATTCGAGGTGGTTTCAAATCTTTTGAAATGAACAATTTGAAAATCATTTATAAATTTAGGTTTGAAAGAGTTAAAAATCTTTGTTAATGCTTACAAATTCTTGTTTTATAAAAATTAGGTTTTCGTCCTTTATTTTTAGATGGATAGGTGTTCATTCAAATTTTATTTTTTGTTATGTAATACATTATTAAAAAGAGCAATAAAAATATTTTTGTTTAGTCTATATTTAAATGCTACTTATTTTTCATAATTTTTTAGATATAAGTATTGGTAATAAAAACATTAGAAGTACTCCCTGATTTGGGATCGATATTTGGAAGTCTACTTGGTTGGAAGAAAACAAATTAGAATTAATATATTAAAAATGTTAAAGCGTGAGTTTCTACATGAGAACCCAAAGCTGGCACGCAGAGGTACCAATATTATCGAGGTTCAATGAGTTGCTACCAATATTGTCTCCAACAGCAAGACGGGGTTCCTTCATCTACCAATTCAATTGGACTACATCGATCATCATTTTGGTACTAAAGGGTCATTGCAATGCAATATGTACAAATTATTGATATTTAATGAAATAAAGTCTTTCATAAAGCTTCATAATGAGTGTACAATTACAAAATTCACATTTCTTATCGACCGACAGGATATAATTACATCTAATATCGCAAATCATATCATACATATATCAAATTCTTCAACAAAACAACTTTAAAATGTCCATTATACTTCTAATTACATTACTATGAGGTTTTTCTTATATTTCCATGAGTTTTGATCAATTTTTGTCCTACCAAATTTTTTTTCCAAAATATTTGCCGATATTTCTCCAATATATCCATAAAATCAAGTTAACGATATATCTGTGATTACCGATATTTTCATCCTTGATAGCAACAATGTTGCCAACAACAATTTTTTTGGTAAAAATTCTTTTATCATGAAAATATCTTTTTAGTCATAAATTGATTTGGAAAAAAATCCATATTTGTTGTAGTGAGAAATGAAAATAAATATAAATGTTTTTTGAGATCACATTATTTTTTGTCCTAATAGTTTCTTCTAATCTTTAGTTTCATATAACAAAATTTTTAAAGTAATCATGCCCAATATGGATGTATGTGCATAATATTGATCACTAAGTTTGATGTTCAAATCATAATGCATGTGTAATACCGTGGTAAAATACCTTAACCCAAAAACAAAACAAAAATGAGATGGGATAAATGCTCTTTATAGTTCCTCATGGTAGATCATTTTTCCCAAACATAAGACATTATGGCTATGTTTCATTCCTCGAAAATATGAGGGAATATGAGAAGGAAAGAAAATATAGAGGAAATGTAGAAACAAAGAAAAAGTGAACGAAAGTAAAAAAAAAAAAAAATTAAAATCAATAAATTATTTTATATGTTACTTCAAACTCATTTCACTTATTTTTCCTCTTCTATGTAAAGATTAAATAATTTTAAAATGTATGAATTTTTGGTTACTTTTTATTATATTTGATTTTTTTTTCTTATTTTCATGTTGAAACCAAACATGAAAAAACTATTTTCTCTAACATTTTTTTCTTTCCTCAATACTTTCTGAAAACCACACATAGCCTAAGAAAATCTAAATATAGGTAAAATATTGTCTCCAATTTTTCAATAACCGACACCAAAAAATAACTAAAGCAACTTTTTGTTTCAAACTTATCTCAAATCTTCACCCACCTCCCATATATGATGTGTTGCTCATTGGGTTCACTTTTGACCATTGATGCCCACCCTACCTAAAAGTCATTAGAGATGTATTAGTGAAAATTTTAATTGGTTAAATTACTAATCATACATATCAATCCGACTGTTTCACCCACTGACATTAATCAATCTCTTAGACACTTCAATTATTGTAGTTTTACATCATCGTTACACTTTAATTTGTACGGTTGCACAACTAATCCTCCTTGTCATATTGTCAAAAGAGTGAAAAGTATTCGAGGTGGTTTCAAATCTTTTGAAATGAACAATTTGAAAATCATTTATAAATTTAGGTTTGAAAGAGTTAAAAATCTTTGTTAATGCTTACAAATTCTTGTTTTATAAAAATTAGGTTTTCGTCCTTTATTTTTAGATGGATAGGTGTTCATTCAAATTTTATTTTTTGTTATGTAATACATTATTAAAAAGAGCAATAAAAATATTTTTGTTTAGTCTATATTTAAATGCTACTTATTTTTCATAATTTTTTAGATATAAGTATTGGTAATAAAAACATTAGAAGTACTCCCTGATTTGGGATCGATATTTGGAAGTCTACTTGGTTGGAAGAAAACAAATTAGAATTAATATATTAAAAATGTTAAAGCGTGAGTTTCTACATGAGAACCCAAAGCTGGCACGCAGAGGTACCAATATTATCGAGGTTCAATGAGTTGCTACCAATATTGTCTCCAACAGCAAGACGGGGTTCCTTCATCTACCAATTCAATTGGACTACATCGATCATCATTTTGGTACTAAAGGGTCATTGCAATGCAATATGTACAAATTATTGATATTTAATGAAATAAAGTCTTTCATAAAGCTTCATAATGAGTGTACAATTACAAAATTCACATTTCTTATCGACCGACAGGATATAATTACATCTAATATCGCAAATCATATCATACATATATCAAATTCTTCAACAAAACAACTTTAAAATGTCCATTATACTTCTAATTACATTACTATGAGGTTTTTCTTATATTTCCATGAGTTTTGATCAATTTTTGTCCTACCAAATTTTTTTTCCAAAATATTTGCCGATATTTCTCCAATATATCCATAAAATCAAGTTAACGATATATCTGTGATTACCGATATTTTCATCCTTGATAGCAACAATGTTGCCAACAACAATTTTTTTGGTAAAAATTCTTTTATCATGAAAATATCTTTTTAGTCATAAATTGATTTGGAAAAAAATCCATATTTGTTGTAGTGAGAAATGAAAATAAATATAAATGTTTTTTGAGATCACATTATTTTTTGTCCTAATAGTTTCTTCTAATCTTTAGTTTCATATAACAAAATTTTTAAAGTAATCATGCCCAATATGGATGTATGTGCATAATATTGATCACTAAGTTTGATGTTCAAATCATAATGCATGTGTAATACCGTGGTAAAATACCTTAACCCAAAAACAAAACAAAAATGAGATGGGATAAATGCTCTTTATAGTTCCTCATGGTAGATCATTTTTCCCAAACATAAGACATTATGGCTATGTTTCATTCCTCGAAAATATGAGGGAATATGAGAAGGAAAGAAAATATAGAGGAAATGTAGAAACAAAGAAAAAGTGAACGAAAGTAAAAAAAAAAAAAAAAATTAAAATCAATAAATTATTTTATATGTTACTTCAAACTCATTTCACTTATTTTTCCTCTTCTATGTAAAGATTAAATAATTTTAAAATGTATGAATTTTTGGTTACTTTTTATTATATTTGATTTTTTTTTCTTATTTTCATGTTGAAATCAAACATGAAAAAACTATTTTCTCTAACATTTTTTTCTTTCCTCAATACTTTCTGAAAACCACACATAGCCTAAGAAAATCTAAATATAGGTAAAATATTGTCTCCAATTTTTCAATAACCCACACCAAAAAATAACTAAAGCAACTTTTTGTTTCAAACTTATCTCAAATCTTCACCCACCTCCCATATATGATGTGTTGCTCATTGGGTTCACTTTTGACCATTGATGCCCACCCTACCTAAAAGTCATTAGAGATGTATTAGTGAAAATTTTAATTGGTTAAATTACTAATCATACATATCAATCCGACTGTTTCACCCACTGACATTAATCAATCTCTTAGACACTTCAATTATTGTAGTTTTACATCATCGTTACACTTTAATTTGTACGGTTGCACAACTAATCCTCCTTGTCATATTGTCAAAAGAGTGAAAAGTATTCGAGGTGGTTTCAAATCTTTTGAAATGAACAATTTGAAAATCATTTATAAATTTAGGTTTGAAAGAGTTAAAAATCTTTGTTAATGCTTACAAATGCTTGTTTTATAAAAATTAGGTTTTCGTCCTTTATTTTTAGATGGATAGGTGTTCATTCAAATTTTATTTTTTGTTATGTAATACATTATTAAAAAGAGTAATAAAAATATTTTTGTTTAGTCTATATTTAAATGCTACTTATTTTTCATAATTTTTTAGATATAAGTATTGGTAATAAAAACATTAGAAATACTCCCTGATTTGGGATTGATATTTGGAAGTCTACTTGGTTGGAAGAAAACAAATTAGAATTAATATATTAAAAATGTTAAAGCGTAAGTTTCTACATGAGAACCCAAAGCTAGCACGCAGAGGTACCAATATTATCGAGGTTCAATGAGTTGCTACCAATATTGTCTCCAACAGCAAGACGGGGTTCCTTCATCTACCAATTCAATTGGACCACATCGATCATCATTTTGGTACTAAAGGGTCATTGCAATGCAATATGTACAAATTATTGATATTTAATGAAATAAAGTCTTTCATAAAGCTTCATAATGAGTGGACAATTACAAAATTCACATTTCTTATCGACCGACAGGATATAATTACATCTAATATCACAAATCATATCATACATATATCAAATTCTTCAACAAAACAACTTTAAAATGTCCATTATACTTCTAATTACATTACTATGAGGTTTTTCTTATATTTCCATGAGTTTTGATCAATTTTTGTCCTACCAAATTTGTTTTCCAAAATATTTGCCGATATTTCTCCAATATATCCGTAAAATCAAGTTAACTATATATCTGTGATTACCGATATTTTCATCATTGATAGCAACAATGTTGCCAACAACAATTTTTTTGGTAAAAATTCTTTTATCATGAAAATATCTTTTTAGTTATAAATTGATTTGGAAAAAAAATCCATATTTGTTGTAGTGAGAAATGAAAATAAATATAAATGTTTTTTGAGATCACATTATTTTTTGTCCTAATAGTTTCTTCTAATCTTTAGTTTCATATAACAAAATTTTTAAAGTAATCATGCCCAATATGGATGTATGTGCATAATATTGATCACTAAGTTTGATGTTCAAATCATAATGCATGTGTAATACTATGGTAAAATACCTCAACCCAAAAACAAAACAAAAATGAGATGGGATAAATGCTCTTTATAGTTCCTCATGGTAGATCATTTTTCCCAAACATAAGACATTATGGCTATGTTTCATTCCTCGAAAATATGAGGGAATATGAGAAGGAAAGAAAATATAGAGGAAATGTAGAAAGAAAGAAAAAGTGAATGAAAGTAAAAAAAAAACTAAAATCAATAAATTATTTTCTATGTTACTTCAAACTCATTTCACTTATTTTTTTCCTCTTCTATGTAAAGATTAAATAATTTTAAAATGTATAAATTTTTGGTTACTTTTTATTATATTTGATTTTTTTTTTCTTATTTTCATGTTGAAACCAAACATGAAAAAACTATTTTCTCTAACATTTTTTTCTTTCCTCAATACTTTCTGAAAACCACACATAGCCTAAGAAAATCTAAATATAGGTAAAATATTGTCTCCAATTTTTCAATAACCCACACCAAAAAATAACTAAAGCAACTTTTTGTTACAAACTTATTTCAAATCTTCACCCACCTCCCATATATGATGTGTTGCTAATTGGGTTCACTTTTGACCATTGATGCCCACCCTACCTAAAAGTCATTAGAGATGTATTAGTGAAAATTTTAATTGGTTCAATTCGACTGTTTCACCCACGGACATTAATCAATCTCTTAGACACTTCAATTATTGTAGTTTTACATCATCGTTACACTTTAATTTGTAGGGTTGCACAACTAATCCTCCTTGTCATATTGTCAAAAGAGTGAAAAGTATTCGAGGTGGTTTCAAATCTTTTGAAATGAACAATTTGAAAATCATTTATAAATTTAGGTTTGAAAGAGTTAAAAATCTTTGTTAATGCTTACAAATACTTGTTTTATAAAAATTAGGTTTTCGTCCTTTATTTTTAGATGGATAGGTGTTCATTCAAATTTTATTTTTTGTTATGTAATACATTATTAAAAAGAGTAATAAAAATATTTTTGTTTAGTCTATATTTAAATGCTACTTATTTTTCATAATTTTTTAGATATAAGTATTTGTAATAAAAATATTAGAAGTACTCCCTGATTTGGGATCGATATTTGGAAGTCTACTTGGTTGAAAGAAAACAAATTAGAATTAATATATTAAAAATGTTGAAGCATGAGTTTCTACATGAGAACCCAAAGCTGGCACGCAGAGGTACCTAGCCCCACAAGGCAGCCAGATGGGATTTGCCCATGTTCCAGAAATTAGAGATATTTTTCCCTAGCATTAGGAGCTCAGACGAATCTGCATTTCTAATAAATAGTGCTTTCTTGGATCTTAAATAACCCACCAATCGGAAGATTGTAGAGCAGTCTTTTACTATAACACATCTCCACGGCTCTTTCCATGCTTGCTTCAATTCCTGATCTGATCACTCACACAAGACTTCCAATTATTAGAAGATCCAGCAGTTGAAAGGCTTCTCCTCCAGGAAACCAATCCATGATTGGCAACAGCACTTGCGAGGAAATCATTGTTCGGCGAACTGCAAACTACCATCCTCCCATTTGGGACTATGATTATGTGCAGTCACTAAGAAGTGATTATGTGGTAGGTTTATATATCATGAATATTGCTAACAGGTTATTAATGTTCCACTTGGTGCTACTAACAAATACATGGTTATGTATGCAGGGGGAAACATACACCAGAAGACTTGATAAGCTAAAGAGAGATGTGAAGCCAATGCTTGGGAAAGTGAAGAAGCCTTTGGATCAGCTGGAGCTAATCGATGTTTTGCAAAGGCTTGGACTCTTCAAGGATGAAATAAAGAGAATATTGGACAGCATATACAACCAGTACAATCAGCACGAAGAGTGGAAGAAAGATGATTTATACGCAACAGCTCTTGAATTTAGACTGTTAAGGCAGCATGGCTATGATGTGCCTGAAGGTGTGGCTGTGTAGGATTCACTTCTTCATTTTGTTTGTTTTAAATAAGTTAAGAACTTAAATTTAAATGAACTATAGGCAACAATACAAATATTGGTCTCTTATTTGTTTATCCCTTTTTCTTTTGGAAGCTCTTATAATGCTTTTTGCAGATATGTGTAAGCTATGACTTTATCCCAAATAAAATTAGGTACTTAACTTGAAAGCACTCTTATTAATGCAGATGTTTTTAGTAGATTCAAGGACGAAACAGGGAGCTTTAAGGCATGCCTGTGTGAAGATATGAAGGGAATGCTCTGCTTGTACGAAGCTTCATACCTTTGTGTACAAGGAGAAAGTACCTTGGAGCAGGCCAGAGATTTCGCACACAGACATCTTGGAAAGGGCCTTGAGCACAACATAGATCAAAATCTTGCCATTGAGGTGAACCATGCCTTAGAGCTTCCATTGCATTGGAGAATGCCAAGGTTAGAGGCAAGGTGGTTCATAGACGTATACGAGAAAAGACAGGACATGAATCCTATCTTGCTGGAGTTTGCTAAATTGGACTTCAATATGGTACAAGCCACACACCAGGAGGATCTAAGACACATGTCAAGGTAATTAGTTCATCCACATTCTTAATGTTTTGAGATCCAGCCAAAAAATTATTTATTATATCATACTCTTAATATTTTTATTGTCTCCCTTGGCTCCTATAAAGCTGGTGGAGGAGTACACGCCTGGGAGAAAAGTTGAACTTTGCTAGGGACAGGCTGATGGAGAATTTCCTATGGACTGTGGGAATGATATTCGAGCCTCAGTATGGATATTGTAGGAGAATGTTAACGAAGCTTGGCACATTCGTAACAATAATTGATGATGTTTACGATGTTTATGGTACATTGGATGAACTTGAGCTTTTTACAGATGCTGTTGACAGGTTACTGTTTGTCTTACTTCCCATATCCTCTATGCATCATATGCTTCTGATTTAGTCAGCTGCTCTAAAAATTCAAATATCTTCTTTACATATTTAGGTGGGATATCAATGCAATGGATCCACTTCCAGAATACATGAAGTTGTGCTTCCTTGCTCTCTACAACTCCACTAATGAAATGGCTTATGATGCTCTCAAGGAACATGGTTTACACATCATTTCCTATCTTAGAAAAGCGGTATTATCTGCAACTGTGAACTCATTCCATTATGTGCTGTTTACATGCATGTAGTAATCTTGACTCATTTTGTTATAATTAATCCTTCAGTGGTCAGACTTATGTAAATCTTACTTACTGGAGGCAAAGTGGTACTACAGTGGATATAAACCAACCCTACAAGAATACATTAGCAATGCATGGATTTCGATATCAGGTCCTGTACTGCTAGTCCACTCCTATTTTTTTGTTGCAAATCCAATCACCGAGGAGGCCTTGCAATCCTTAGAGAGATATCACAATATTATCCATTGGTCATCAATGATTTTAAGGCTTTCAGATGATCTGGGAACATCACTGGTCTGTATTCTACTCTCTCTCGCAATATCCTTACGAGTCCTAATAAATGTATATTTCTGCAATTTCTGTTCATAGACACATTATAATGGTCTTTTTATCCTTGTCTTAGGATGAGTTGAAAAGAGGAGATGTTCCCAAGTCAATCCAGTGTTACATGTATGAAACTGGTGCTTCTGAAGAAGACGCCCGTAAACACATAAGCTATTTGATTGGAGAGACATGGAAGAAGCTAAATGAAGATCGAGCTGTAGAGTCTCCATTCCCTGAAACTTTTATTGGAATTGCAACGAATCTTGCTAGGATGGCCCAGTGCATGTATCAGCATGGAGATGGACATGGTATTGAATATGGTGAAACTAAGGATCGAGTGTTGTCATTACTCGTTGAGCCCGTTCCCAGTTTGAGTTCTGAATAATATGGAGAACCAACGTTGATCTTGAGTCATGGCAAATTCCTGTAGCCCTGATGGATTAATATAATTGAAGGTCTTATAATTGGGGTTAAATGTAATTTTAGTACAAATAGTAGAGTGAAATTTTAACTTTTAGGTAGTTGAAGTGATGTTAGTATCTCAGTTATATTTGGAGGGTTAATTAGGTATATAAATCAGTGACTTTTGAGCTTCCTGTATTCTTCTTAAATTTCTTAATTTGGTCTAGTGTTTGTATCAAAGCTTGTATCAAACAAATTAATTTGTATCAAAGCTTGGATATGGATGAGAAGTGAGACATTTCTATTTCAAGTCTTCTAATTCAGAAGATTTAACTTTGCTTTGTTCTTAAGATGTTGGAGGTTTCAGAGAAAGGTTACATAAAAACACGATAAATTTTGTATTGGATTGATGGAGATAACTTTATGGATAGAAGAAACAATCTTATGAAAGAGAATACCCTGGTTTGGGTATTCTTACCAACTTGGGATCTTAAAAATTTTGAAATTCATTAGAAGGATATTGGGAGACCAAATTATTTTAAAAAAATATTAATCCTATTTAGCCATGGTTTTTTTAAACTTGTTTTTAAAAATTGTTTTTTATTCTTTAATTTAAAACCAATTTTTAAAAACAAGTTTCAAAAAACATAATCAAATGGTCAATATTTTTCTTTTGTTTTTAAAAACTGGTTAAAACAACTTCTACATATTGTCTAAAAATTGTTTTCTATTTCACTTTGTTTTTAAAAAATTATTTCCGCATAACAATGACCAAACAATGTTAGAAATTTTTGAAAACAATTTTCTATTTTTAAAAGCAAAAAATTATTTTAAATCACACATCAAACAGGTTATTAGACTCAATAACTAATCTAACTATTTAAGCTTGGTTATATTTGAACAATGTTAGCCTTAGAAGAAAATTCTAATCAAGTTTGAGTGAACCAATCACATTTCTTAAAATTTTGAGATTTTTTGGAAAGATAATAGGACTTCTATTAGTTTTATAAAATAATTGACTCAATAGTGAATCTAATCATCGAAGTTTTATTACATTTAGATTGCGATACTCTTATGTAAAAATTATAGACAAATTGGGATGCCTTGGCTAAGAATGTTAACCCATTATTATTTTTGTATATTATTAAATTCAAAAATAAAATCACAGATTCCAATTCAACTAGATTTGAAATATGTTTGCATAAGGAAAAATATGGTAAATGTCAGAAGATGTTCAACACTACATGTTAATAAAATTTTGGACACTTGAAATTGTGGTACTATATATTTAATTTTGTTATGGGCTTCCAAATCATTTTTATAATTTATTAGACTCATCCTGAGAGTTTCATAATTTTTGGAACTGTAAAAAAGAAAAAAAAATGATAAAATTGGTAGTATTTCAACATGCTATATTTTGGGCCTCTGTTGTAGGCAAGTATGAGACCAATCCCATTTAAGGCTTAATTGGTCTAAGTAATTATTTGACTTAGTTATTAATTTTTAAGTTATCTAGACTTATCAAAGGACTTCCTAGCCTAAACTCCACATGATTTAGATTCTATCTTCTTATATGCTTATTTTTAGAAAGTTTGTAAATTTCAATTAAGAGAGGTTGTCTAGGTGAGACTAGGATACAAAGATGTTATAATTTTAGTTCATGTTTTTATAATATCTATTATAATTAAAATACTAAAACCTAAATACATGATAACCTTGACCAAGAAAATCAAACCAAAGATACAATTACCATGATTTTATAGCATTTCAAGTTGTCATCTTTTGGGATCATCATTAATGTGTTTAATTGTCGATAAATTAGAAAGATTAATTATTTGTTAAAGCTACTAAAATCCCAATTTAACTAAATAAGAATAAAATATGGATAAATTTTCTTAACATATTTAATAAAATAAATAGAACAATGTCTTGAAGAATTTCATACTCCAATGTCAAACCTTTAGAGAGAGCATTGTAAAATATAAGATTTAGGATCAAAGTCAATTTGAAATCAAATTGAATCTTATGACCAATATTGCATCCAAAACTTAGATTTTTATTTTTGAAGTGGATCTCTTAAACCAATTAAATATGATAGTTAATTCTAGTTTTCAATTCTATTTACTTAAAAGCCTATATTTTAATCTTGTAGATTCAACTCTTATATTTGTTAATAGTAGAATTAAACCAAGGTAACTAATAATCTAGATCTTTCTAAGAATCACTAAGACCTTGGTAAGAATTCCCTATACCTTATCTAGAATGAACTAAGCCAGAAGATTTATTTCTTCCAAATTAAACTTGAAAATATAAAGAAAATCATAACATTACCACATTATTGTTACTCTTCCTTTGGAATATATTAACATCTCTAAATCCATCAAATTAGCCAAACATGGTGGAAATTTTCTCCTTACAACCCATTTTTGGTTACCAAAAAAATAGAATAGAAAGATGGATAAGAAAAGGAAGAAGTTAGAGTTTTATTAAAGAATTTAAGAAGAAAACATCAATCTCTCTCCCCACATTCTATAACTCCCTAAATCCTAAAACAAAGAATATATATCTATATATATACACACAAACACACATGTATGTATGTATAACCTAACCCTAAATGAGATTTGTGACACTTTCTAATTGGCCACTTATTTAAAAAAAATACTGTAAAATATCCCAAAATAATAAATAAAAAATTGATTTCTAAATGACCCAAGCTCATCCCGCGTTGGTGGGTGCCAAAAATGGCAAATTCAAAGTGGAAAAGATTTAGGCTTGAAGTAGTAACTGAATTCGAATTGGAGTACAAATTTGAATTGGAGGTTGGTTTCTTCCCTTATGTAGTGGGTGAATTCGAATTTGGGCAAAATTCAAATTCAACATTAGTTTTACCCAATTGACTTCAATTACCCATAACCTCTTCGTTTCAGCTCTAATTTATGAACCATTTGAAGCCTTTCTAATTCCCATCATTGAAATAATATGTAGCTAGACCCAAAATTATATCAAGAAGTGTTTTGTATTTCACATTAAAGTGAAAGTATGTGTTGTTGTCAGATTTAAAATTCCAATTTTCAATTTAATATTTGAGCAATGGCCTCCAACCTTCCTTTCCATGTTTGCTTGTTCTCTAACCATCTCCATAACATTTGTTGCTCATCTTTCATGCCTATGACTCACTTGTTTTACTCTTGCTTAGGTCTCCTCATGTTCCACAAGTTTCAAGTCTCTCATTTATGTATATTTATCGACATACTCTACTATGGGTGAAAATGACTCTTGCAACTTGCATTCTTTTCATCTTTTAAACTTTCAATTAAGCTTAAAATAAAATTTAGATCTTTAACTAGGGTATTAGCATCAATTTAAGTTAAGATTGATGATTTGAGCTATTTATATCCCATAAACCTAGTCATTATGTGTCATTAGAGCACATATTTGAGCTCCAATCATACACCTAAAAGATGTTTCATGCAGTTTTGGTCCATAACTCGATACAAATTATGTAGTAAGGAAAGATGCTATAAGGTAGGAGCATGGTTTCTGATGTTAGGATAGATGGAAAAGCCCAAAGCAATAGAGTATGCTTTTTATTCCCTTAAATGGATGACCACAAAATAAGCTCCTTGGTAGTGTGTTCTAAAGTAGCAAAACCTCGAAGACTATGGTGGCCATGTGTAGTGGGCTTGTATATAATTGATGGATAGACAAACACATAAGCAAAGACCTATGATTGCTTTTTTTTTTCCTTTTTTGTTCTTTTTTTTTTACATCTCCTACTTTTCTTTTATTGTTATTATGATTGTGCTATGGTAGTTTTTTTACATCAAAATTATTATATGATATATTTTAGAATTGGTTTTACCTTAGACTAACCATTAACATTTGTGCATTGTGTCTACTCACCATACTTTTGTTTTCTCTATTTAGTACAATTTTTTTTTCATATGAGAAGCATGTAAATCCAATTGCTCTTTTAAGCAAGGAAGAAGGTTATAAAATAGTAGTATGGTTTTTTATGTAGGGATAGGTGGTAAAGCCCAAAACGGTAGAGTATGGTTTATTTTATTCCCTTAGATGGATGAATAGGAGATGAGCTCCTTTGTAGTGTAATCTAGGGTAGCAAGACCCTAAGGACTGAGGTAATGTAGAGTGGGCACATGTAGTGGACTTATGTATTGTCGATGGATTGACAAAGGTATAAGTTAAAACCTATGATTGCACATTTTACATCTAGTTGTCCTAAAATGCTATTATGACTATGCTATGGTAGCTTTTATACACCAAAATTATTATATGATATGTTTTAAAATTGCTTTTACCTTGAATTAATTATTATCACTTGTATAGTGTGACTATTTACTAGATTGTTATTCACTCTTTTTTTTCTTTTTTCTTTTTATTAAGATGAAAAGCTTATAAGTGTAGTCGAAGTTGAGTTAGAGTTACAGTCAATTTTAAAGAGTAAGCCTTAGGGATTATAACCCATCAACTTATTGTGTTATCCTTATTTATGCTAGTCATGTTTCTTTTTCTTTTTCAGACATTTTGCTACTTTTAGGTTATAGTCAATCATAAAACCTAAACTATTGTTACCCATTTATGTTTCTACTTTTCTCTACCAACATATATATCAATTTCTTTTTTTTATTGTTTTAGTATACAATTGTTCCATCTGTTGAGCTAGTAATCCTATTACAAAATTCAATTTGTAGAAGACTCACTTTGTTCTAGCAAACCCTTAGGGTAAGATAGTTACAATTAATACCAAAACTTAGGTTATAGATTCTATAGAGTTCTTTAAACCTATGATACTCATCTAGAATCACATAGACCATTTTGGAGTGTCATCTAGTAGGAAAACATACTAGCTAGGATGTTGTAGACTATTCTCACAATCCGGTTTATTAGTTCCATACTATTTGGTTAGTGTTAAACAAACATGTGCATTAATCTTAAAGCCTTTAATTTTGATAAATGGAATGTTATTAGAGTTAGTATGAGAACTTCCTTAGTTTGAAACCAAGTAGGAATCAAATTATCATTCTTAGATCTAAGAAAACTTTGTAGAACTCAATGTTCTTATGTCATAAGAGTGAGATGTGCCAACGTCAAACTAATAAATAAATAGAAAGCATAGTACTTAAAAATATGTAATGTCAACCCCAAGAAATTGCTAACTAGATTAACTACCTTATAAACAAACCATTATATATTGAATACTAGTAATAAACTTAAATATGTAAAAAAATTTCTCCAAATTGAACACTATGGTGAGACCATATATATCTTGAACTAGACCACCAATTGATCGAAGGCCCCAAGTATGGATGGTTTTATAAGGATCATGGGGGGTTTGGCTATTATGGTCAAGCAACATGTTCTAGGTACACTTTTAAACAAGTTAGCTACTTTGAGCAATTTAGATGTTTTCGGCTACAAATATTATCAAGAACATTGGTCCATTTGGAGCTGAAGCTTGGACATTTTTGCATGAGAAGTTATTTTCTATAAAGAGATGTTAAGAGGGATTAGCTACCTTCATGCTAGAGGGAAATGTTGGTCAATGGTGGTGTTTGACTAAGTCAATGTTGTTAAAGAGATTACTAGTCACTTGACCAACACTTGTATAGTGTGACTATTTTCTAAATTGTTGTTCAGTCATTTTCCTTTTTTTATTTTTTTTAATGGGGAGCCTTTTCCTTTTTTTTCTTTTTTCTTTTTTAATGGGGAGCCTATAAGTCTAGTTGAAGTAAGTTAAAGCCAGAGCTAGTTTTTAAGAGTAAGCCTTAGGGCTCAAAACCCAATAAGTTATCCTTAATTATGTTGGTCATGTTACGTACCTTTTTCTTTTTAAGACATTTTGCTACTTTTTGGTTGTACTCAACCATTAGACCTAAACTATTGTTACTCATTTATACTTCCACTTTTCCCTAGACTTGTATTCAGCTTTTCTCTACCAATATATATATACACACTCTTGTTCCATCTGGTTAGATAGTGATCCTTCTATGAAATTTAGTTTGTAGAAGGCTCACTATCTTCTAGCACACCCTTAGGGCAAGATAGTTACTATTGGTACTATAACTTAGGTTATAGGTTTTATAGACTTTGAACCTATAATACTCATCTAGAATCACATATACCACTATGGAGTGTCATCTATTAGGAAGATAGAATAGGATGCTATAGACTATGCTCACGATCTAGATTATTAGTTCAACACTATTTGGTTAGTGTTAAACATACATGTACATTTATCTTAAAGCCTTTAACTTTGATAAAAAGAATGTTATTAGAGATGGTAGGAGAACTTTCTTGGTCTAAAACTAAGGAAGAATCAAATTATTATTCATAGATTAAAAAAAAAAAAACCTTTATAGAACTCAATGTTCTAATGTAATGTGAGTGAGATGAGATGAGATGAGATGGCGTATAATTAATAAATAAACAAAAGCATAGTACTTAAAAATATTTAATATCAAACCCAAGAAATTGTTAACTAAATTACCTTATATATGAACCATTATAGATTGAATAATAGTGCTAAACTTAAAATAAGTAATTTTTTTTTTAATGCAAATTGGACACTATGGTGAGACCATAGTGTCCAAAGCAAAAGCAAGTCAAGCTATTGATGTTGAGTTGTAATCTGAAAATAGTGGACCAAGCCCTAGAATGGGGAGAGGGATACAATATAGGGAAAATTGTGTTTTCAACCCATAAAGACTTGATAATTAAGGTAATATCCTCCGACCACCCATAATTAATTATAAGGATATGAGATAGTAATCGACAAAAATACCGACTTGACTCATTTTTGTTTTTATTCTACCACTCTTCACATGCCACTAGTCTTTCTTATTTAACCATTTTTTGATTTTTCATTATTTTTTAAAACTCTTTTATAAATAATTGAAAAATCAACATTATTTTTTATTTTTAAATTATAAATAAACAAAAATTATATTAATGATTCAAAGATTATTTTGGAAAATACTTTCTAAAAAATATTAATTTGAATAAATAAAAATTATCTTTTACATTTTAGAAGTAAATAATTTAATGATTAAAATACTGTTTAAAATAAATATATTCACTATTTTAATTTCTTTTATACTAAAAAGTATTTTAAAGTTTTTATTATTATTATAAAATAAAAAGTTTAATTTTTTTTAATCTTCTTCCTTCTTTATTTTAATAACTTTTTGAACATAACTTTTAGTAATAAGTTATATGAAATGTTACAAATTTGTTTATTAAGGATTTTTTTTAATGATTTGAATTAATTGAAAATTTATTAAAATAAGAAAAAGAAATAAAGATGATGGATGGAGAGCTTTTATTTTAAGTACTCAATTAAAATGTTTTCAGGTGACCTAATTTTAGAAGTGGATTATATCAATAGATAGTAGAAATTGAATTTTTCTTATATAAAAGGGTTGAAAGGTATATGTACTTATTTTAGATGAAAACAAGTAGTTAAAAATTATATAGATTATATTTGAGTTTGGTTTTAAAATATTTTTCTTGTTTTTATTTTATTTTATTAAAAAAATAATTTTTATTTTCTATATTGTCTCTTTTTTAAAATACGTTTAATTAAAAAATGAAAACTATTTTTAAAAATGAAAATTGAAAACATTGTTTAGTACTATTTTTTTATATGAAAATTAAAAAAAAATTATTTATTCATTTATTGCGCGCACTATACAATTGTATTACACTAACTGTACAAGGGAAATGTACTAAATGTACAAAGGTGTACAAGGCTACCCTTTGTGAAATATTATAATCGATTATGAGTCATTCCTTTATTTTTCTTATCATTCATGTATTGTAAACATATGTCATGCACTTTATTTAATTCCCGCATGGAAATTCTAATACTTTCCCTAATAATGATATTTGGGGAAAAAAAAAATTACCTTAAGTCATCCACCATCTTCTCAACTAAACCATTGGAAATATGGTTAAACACTCCTATGTGAACACATAACTTAAGAGGGATATGAAATTTGTGTCATTTACAAGGGTATTACACTAACTGTACAAGGGAAATGTACAAATTGTATAAAGATGCACAAGATTACCCTTTGTGAATGATTTTAATTGATTTTAAACCACTTTTTTATTCTTCTTGTCACCCAAGGATTGTACACCTATGTCATGCACTTTATTTAACTCTCACATGAAAATTCCAATATTTTCCCCAATAATGATATTTGGGGAAAAAAATTAATCTTAAGTTATTCACCATTTTCTCAACCAAACCATTGAAAATATGATTAATACACCTAAATGGACATATAACTTAGGAGGGATATGAAATTTGTGTCATTGTATAAAGGTATTGCACTAACTGTATAAGGGAAATGTGCTAAGTGTATAAGGATGTATAAGACTCCTAATAGGTTTTGTACTATTTTTAAACAACTTGAGTTTGACATTAAGACGATTATTGATAGTTTTTTTTTTTAACCTAACTATGTCATTAAAACATTCCCTGCAAAAAATAACACATAGAAAATAAAATTAAAATCAATCTTGTTTGAATTGTTTATTATAAGTAAATTAAATGAAATTTATTTTTACTATTTTACCTTTATAAACATAATTTCATTGTTATCAATATAGATTAAAAAAAATCATATTTAAATGGAATTAAAAATAAACAAAAATTATTTTTATAACATTTTTATTTTTTAAAATCATTAATTTAAATTATGAAATTAGTTTTAAAATTAAAAATATTTGTTGTAATTATAGTTTTGAAGATTTCATAATTTTTATCTTATTACTTTGAAAAAATTGCTTTAATAAGAAAATATTTATTTTAATGGTTTTAAATATTTAAATCTTTATTCAAAAATATTTAGGATTAGTGTGGAGAGCAATTAGGTAATTTTGGAATGGAGAAATTTTGAATATTTTGAAGACTTTAATTCGGTCAATTACCTTATTTACACTTTCAAAATTATTAGAAGGTTGGTAAATTAGTCTTAGAAATTTTTGATTGGTTAGTTTTTTCATTTAATAGTTAAGGGTATTTTAGGAATTTTTTAAAGACAATATCCTTCATCTCAATATCTACTCTTTTATTGGGTTTTGAGTTTAATTATGAGTGACACGAGGACCTTACCTCAATTACCCAATTTAGTTGAGTTGAAAACACAATCCTCCCTATAATATATATATATATATGTGGGGACTAGAGTTCCCAAAGAAGGCTAGAGTTGGGGCCCTCACCTAGAGTTTAGATCTTGCATCAAACCATATGTTAACCCTTGTAGTAACAAATAGCTTCCTAGGCATACTACCTTTGGTAAACCACAATTTTAAAGCTTAGTGAATTTCAAAAATAACATTTTAAGTATTTAATGAATTAAATTATTACAAATATGTGTAGTGACTAAAATATGAATGAAAAATTTTAGCTATTTTTTTTTATTTTTGCATAAAAAATAACCTTTAATTTTACCATTTTAAAACTAATTATAAGAATTTTTTATTTTTTTAATCTTATTTAAAAGTAATAGTCTTTTTTTATTGTTTTAACTAAATTTAACAAAACATATATATGATAATAACTTTCTATTTGTTTGCTTTTACGTGTAAAGTTGATATTTAAAAAATGATTTAAAACCTTATTAAATAGTTTAAAATATCATTAAAAAAATACTCTAATGATTGAAAAATAAATTTTAATTTAGAAAATATCATATTTTCAAAAAAAAATTATATCTTATACGTAGACGGCTCCTATTTCTATATTTGAAAACATAAAAAGGGAATAAGTGATCGTGGAGGCAATTGCTTTCGATTTTTGTTGAACAAAAAAATTATTATGGGCACAACATATGTTAATGTTACCTTAAATAATGATTATTTAATTAAAATGATTATTTGATTAAAAAGATCATTATAAATTCAATTTTAGAAATTTAATCTTTTATTTTTTTTTTAGTTTTCTTTAAAAAAATTTATTATTTTGTTAGAATAATTATTTTAAAAAAAAATTATATGTAAATATTTAAAATAATAAAAGGTATTTATGTAAAAAAATTAATTACTTTTTCAGGAAAAATATGAGAACGGTTAGATGAATAGATTTTGAAATTATTCCCAATTAATTATTTAAATAAGCGTTAAAAGGGTAGAATAGTACATTCAATGGGAAAAGTGTCAGTATGAGCGGGTGGAAAGAGAGTCCCCTCACGTGACCCTCTGGTTGTTCTCTTTCCTCACGTCAAAAACCCTAAACCCCTACAAATCCATCTCGATTCTCTGCTCTGCAACTAATGAGTCTCTGCCCAGCGGTTTCTAGCGTGTCTAGGGTTTTGCTTTGAGGTGCTTTGGTCTCTATATGCCAAATCCAGGTAATTTCTCTCGTAAGATCATTCTTTTTTTGAATCAATCTCTGTTGAAATGGCTAAGCTTCCTTTCAAGAGTTTGCTTTGTTTGATGCAAAAACGTTTCCTCACAACATCTCCAACCCTGTATATATCTTCGTTGTCTTCTTCATCTTCAACATTATTATCACCATCGTACACAGCCCAATTTCTTGTGAAATCTTGTGGGCTTCCCTTGGACTCTGCCATTTCCATCTCTCAGAAGCTCAACCTTGATGAAAACAAACCGCAAAAACATGCGTCTGTGCTCGAATTGCTCAAATCTCATGGATTCTCCAATACCCATATTGTAAAACTTGTGTCAAGGTATCCCCTGATCCTCCAATCCCAAGTGGATAAGCTCAAGCTTAAAGTAGAGTATCTCCATGACAATGGCTTAGTGGGTCCGGTCCTTCATGAGCTTATTGTGTCTAATCCGAATATTTTGAGGCGAAGCTTGGATAAACATATAAAACCGTCACTCGATTTTCTCAAGGAGTTCCTTGAAACCAATGAGAAAATTGTAACAGCTATAAAGCGCGGATCATGGTTGTTAAGCTTCGATCTGAAGGGAATTTTGAAGCCAAACACTTTTCTTTTGATAAAAGAAGGGGTCCCTCGTAAAAGAATATCGCAATTGATTACATTACAACCGAGGGCTATAATGCAAAATGTTGATAGGATGTTGTATGCCACAGAAAGGGCCAGAAGTTTGGATATCAAACCAACCGATTCTACATACGTAACTGCTATTCCAGTGATTCTCTCGATGACCGAATCAACTTGGAAAAGGAAAGTGGAACTGTATAAGAAGTTTGGTTTGACCGAAGTTGAGATTTTCAAAGCTATCAAGCGTCAACCATATTTTATGGCTTGTTCAGAGGAGAAAATCAAGAGTTTAATGAATTTTTATACCTACACAATGAAGTTGAAGCCATCTGCAATAGCTACTTATCCTAGGCTTCTTTTGTATTCATTTGATGCAAGGATACAACCAAGGTTTAATGTTTTGAACATCTTGGCTTCAAAGAAGCTGCTTAAGACACACAAAAAGATTGCATGGTTGCTCACACAAAGCGAGGCTAAGTTCTTGACCAATTATGTGAACAAGTACTTGGACCAAGTTCCAGATTTAATGGAACTATATCGTGGGGTCAAGACAATTGATCTCTGATGAAATTGAAGTAAGTTGTGTTTTATGGCACAGCATTTTAAAAGTATAAGACACACGTGCTCAAGACACACAAACACACACACACACACACACACACACATATATATATATGCTTTTAATTTGATTTTAATCATTGGCCTTGTCATCTTCTGACAGACATGCTCAAGACACACACATATATGCTTTTAATTTGATTTTAATCATTGTCCTTGTTATCTTCTGATTGTTTTGAAGAGTGGTTTCATGAAGTCATTTGTGGTTGGTGGTTAATCATTATCACATTAGTGCTAGACCATTGCATTGGTTTCCATGGTGTTTTCATTGATGTTTCAATTTGACATAGTGCAAGTAAATTTCAAAAGTAGTCATTGCTAGAATGATAGACAAACCAATAGCTAAACAGGAAGGCATGGCCAGCTTTCAAGCACCTGTGCATTAAAAAATTTCCTAATAAATATTTTTCCAGTCATGATTATTACTGAAGTTTTGTTTTGCATTATTGATGTGCTATTTGTTTGATTCTTTTATTGCATAAAACCAATTAACAATATCTTCCATAAAACCAATTAAAGATATCCTTAGAAATAGAACAAACTATTTGATATGGTAAGTACAGCTCATGAGCCAAATGGGTTTGCAGTTTGTTTGTACTATAATGAAGTCTTTGTAGTTTTTATATTTATTATTTACTTCAATAACCAATATGCAGAAGCGGAATTCAATTATCTGATTAAAGGGGGGAAGTGAGTAGATATTAGAATTTTTAGTTTAGGGGCCTTGACAGGGATATGCAACCCTTAAATTTGGATGCGTAGATGGGAAACAATTTTTCAGGTGGTCTGCTATTTGAAATATACTAAGTTAATTATAATTTTGTTTTGCTTTGATGATATGGCCTTACTGTTGTAAGGTGCATTAAGCATCCCTGTGTAATCAAAACTTTGTCCTATTTTCTTCCATCTTGGGCTTCAACGATTGTCCTAGTGCAAACTGTTTGCTTGTACTGGCATTCTAAGTTTTATTTTCGATGTTGTTGGTAACTTTATTGAGCTAAGGACCAGGCCTCTGGAAGAAGTGAGGTGGATTAGGTATGGTTTTAATGTGGATGGATAGATGCTCAATCGAGGGTTTTGGTAGTCCAAAAGAGCTTATCAGTTAATGCTTTTGTTTAAATAATATTGTGAAGGTTTACAAGAAGGACAGGAAAGAGTTGTCATGTTAGGGTATCATCTTTGGTGGAGCTTTTTTTAGGGAATCGAAGAAGATGATGCCATTATTTGATTTGTACTCTTACTGAGGTACTTGTTGTTATTCGATGTTGTTATTACCAGTCATCTTTCACTGCTCAACAATCACAATGCCATTGGTTGCTAGTTGCCATGGGCCTAGCCATATGTTTGGCTGGAGTCTTCTCCAGCTAATGATGCCCTGATCCCAAAGTGGTAGGAGTATTTTCTAGGTAAGTGCTTCTATCCATATGGAGAATTTTCTGTTACCTAGTAGAACAATTTTACTTTGAAGCACTGCATATATGGATTCAACCTCTCTGGTTTCCATTCCAGGCTTTAAATGTGTGAGAGCAAGGTCAATTGATTAGTCCTCATAGACTTTTAGAATCTTTGACAGTTTCACCCTTCCTATTCCTATCAAAAATTTCAAATTAGGCTCAGGGTATAGTTTCAACTTTCTTTTCTTCAGTGCTACTACTAGTGGTGTTCCTTGTACTTGGAACTCTTGGGTACTACTGAAGGTGGGCTTTTTGCTTGGGAGGCTACTTGGGAAAAGGTTTTGACCTTGGATCATTTAAAGAGGAGAGGGTGGTCTTTGGCAAAGAAATGTTTCCTTTGTCATTTAGAGGAAGAATCCATTGACCATATCCATATTCACTATGTAATGACAAGGGTTTAATGGCATTTACTATTTTCCTTATTTGGCGTGTCTTAGGTGCTTCCCTCTTTGGTCATAGAGATGCTTTTGGGATGACATGGCTTGTTTATGAGTAAAAATGGAAAAAGGCCCCGCATGTTGCTCCCATATGCTTGTTTTGGACAATTTGGAAGAAAAGAAACAGTAGATAGTTTGAAAATGAGGAGCATTCTGATCAAGAGTTGAAACACCTTTTTTTCTATTATCTATTGGTTTGGTCTAAGTTGTATATAGTTTTTGGTCCCCTTTCTCTAGTAGATTTTGTTGCCCCTCTTTTCTTGTGGAGCTGTTTTTAGGCATTTGTTGTATATTTCCTATGTACTTTGTGGCACTTTGTTGGTGTTTCTTGTTTAGAATATTCTCTTGCTTTACTCATAAAAAATAATATCAAAATGTCATTTTCCTATTAAATAACGATCATCTAAAATATAAAATTCTTCTTGTTCTATTTAAAGGTTATAATGCATTTTGACTAAAAGGATTTGAAGTTGTTTCATTGTCTAAATTCTAAAGCTAAATTTATAATACCTTTGTTACTCATGTTATGTTTGGTTACTAGGATAAGATGTGGATATCCTAGGATATCATTTCTAGTGAGATATGATATTCTATTATATTATACCTATCAAAAACAATATATATTTTTTTATATTATATTCAGTGGATGTTATGCTTATATTTGGTTCGTAAAAAAATAAAAATATAATGGATACCCTAGTGTTTAATGTTAGATGTTTATTTAAAATAAAAATTATATTACATTCAAATATTTGCTTTTGAAAAAAATATGAAATATATCTCATGTTTATTATTATTTGGAAATTGTTCTATAATTTTGAATTAAGTAATTTTTTATTTATTTGTTACCAATATCCATGATTAAAATATTTAAAATTTATATAAAAAAAAAAGTGTTATATTATATTATTCAATATATAAAAATAATTTTTATATATTAAATATTATTTAATATAAATTAAATAGTACATATACTATTAATACTATTTCATAATATTTTTATGCATATTTTTTTAGTTCTCTTTTTTAACTACAAAGTTATTTTTATTAATTTAGTTTTTGTTTTGCAAAATAAATATTATAAAAAAAATGAAAAAATTTAATGAGAAGAATAATTTTATGACACATGAGATATATATGTCTTATTATCTTATCTTACTATTAACATATCTTATATAAAGAGGACATAAAAAAGAGTTAAATCAAGGTGTTCCACCACTTATCTTATCCTATGTTTTTTTGAGCATAAGATATGATAAGTGATAAGATAGCCCATTCAATTTCATCACCAACCAAACATAGCCTTGGGAATTTTATTGAAGGTTAATTCTTTCAAACATAAAGGTGCGGTCTAAAACTGAAATAAGACTAAATGTGACCAATGACACAGGTGCAGTTTGAAACTAAAATAAGACATGATGTGGTCTTGAGATACCAAACCCAAGTTATTTGGAGAGCCCTGCTTTTTGTGGTGCTTTAGATTATCTGGAAAGATGAAACCACGAGATTGTTTGGCATGCCTAAGCTTGGTGTTTATTTGTTTGTTCAAAGTTTCTAAATGCAGAGGTAACTTGATGCAAATCTCTGGTTTTATCGAATGGGGGGTTTATCTAGGAAACTCTGTTTTAATGGAAACCTCAGCAACTGCTTTCTCCTTTAAATCTTGAGTTTTTCTGGTTGTCTATATCCACCTTATGGGCTGTTATCCTTCCAGGCTTTTTTTCTCCCCCTGGTTTGGAATACAGGATGATATTATATTCCCTGTTTTTTTCGGCCTAAATTAATCTGTGTGGATTATTAAATTTGGAAGGCCGGAATTCCTGATGAAGTGATCTTGGTTAGTGGCTTATTAGAAGTTAAATACCAACACAAATAATCAAGAATCAGAAATATACTACTACCAAATACACTCTTTCCCTGAATTGTTGTGTGATTGATGTTTAAATGGAAGTCATATACTGATTCTGGCTGATTCATGCCCCCCTGACTCCTGAGTCACTCTGAAGTGAAATTCTTCTTTCCATGGCTAATTGGATTGCTCTTTGTTGAGTACACCAACTTATGTTAAAAGTATAGGCCATCTCTGCAGGGTTCAATTTCAAATATATTTTGGTGGTTTCTTGATTTGTAGACATGAAACATTCATAGCCCGATAATTTCTTTGGTTACTCTATTCATTCCAAATGTGTCAATCTAGATATCCAGAGATCTGATATTGCTGCAATATTACCCTTTTTCAGCCGTTTACTGTTCTGGTTATGTGCTACCCGCAACAGCAGCAGTTAAAAAGTGATGGGGGGAACAGATTTGTAACCTGATTGGCCCATGCACCATTCAAAATAATGGAGCAAATGGCATCTGTTGGAGCACCTCTTCCTCTGTACACTCTGCTGAAAATTAAACTACATTTTTTGATACAGTTAAATTCTTATACAGAGGTGTTTGAATGTAGTTAAAAATGTGTTTGGCCGTGATTTTAAGAAGCGTTTATAGTCTTTTTAATATTTTAAAGATAAAATTTTTTAAATTTTTGAAAGGTTAAAAGCATTTCCTATGATCACTGGCAAACACACTATAGGATTGATTGAGTAATTTAATTAGTTTGTGTAAATTTTTTTGTTTTACTCATTCCAAAGTTTTGGAGCATTACGACCTCAATTGGTTACATTTTTTTTTTTAAAAGTAAAAATTTCTATATAAAATATAGTAACTATTATATAAAAAGTATGGATTAACCTTATTTTTGGGAAAAAAATTATGTTTGAGGTAGCAAAAACTTTTAATACCTTAATTTTTTTAATCATTTTTTAAAAACCATTATATTTTCATTCAAGTCTTATAAAGTATTTGTATTTTATATAGAAGTTATTATTTTTAAAATCAAAAAATTGAAAGTGCATTCATGTCTGCTAAAGTATCACATTATTCATTCTTTGGTAGATAATATTTGGATTTCTTTTGTTTTTATCATAAATTTGGCATTATGCCAAATTATTTTGTGATGCCCTCATACCTATATTTCAACCCTTGTGAAGAGGAGTATGATAGTATAGTTTGTGTTTAGAATGTTGGAATAAAGAATGGGAACGAGAAATCAATTCCATCTCCTATTTATTTAGATGTTTGAATTACATCTGAAAATAATAATAAAAACAAAAAAAATAATTACTATGAAAATCAAATTCTATTTGACTCCTTTGTTGAACATGATATCATGATTTCACTTTATTCACATCCTATGTCTATTCTTATTCCTATTTATTAAACACGTCTTTAATTTGTCTTTCCATTATTATTCTTATTTTACCAAACACATCCTTAATTTCTCTCTACAATCAGTACCAAGTTTGAATATTTTTTGTATTTAAATAATATAGGATAGAGGAGAAGGCTCAATTTTTTTGCTTTATAGCGGGCGAGATAGATACCAATTGAGGCACATTAAATGCATAAAAAATAATAGCTACGTCCTTTGCATCAAATCAAGTGAGATGTAGTTAAGACTAGTAGTAAACAAAAGAAGATGAATAGTGTGGATTTGTTATATGTTGTCTACATGCATGTATTATCGACTCATTTCATTATGTCTAATTCTTTAGTGGTCAAACTTATGTAAATCTTACTTGTTGGAGGCAAAGTGGTACTACAATGGATATATACCAACCCTATGAGGATATATTAGTAATTCGTGGATTTCAAATCAAGTCTTGTAATACTAGACCACATAGTGCATGAGTGAAAAAGGAATGAAAACTAGATCCAATGTATTAGTACTGGTGCCTATAGGCTATGAACAAGCCTTAGGATGAATAAATATTAAGTTACTAAAAATCGATGGAAATAAATTTCTATGAATCAATATTTGTTTACATAATTCAAGGAGCCTTGTTATCCATATTGGTTTCTTAACTTTGAGCTATACATAACGGGTTGACACAAATAGGTCATGTGCCCTGCCTAGATATTCATGAGAGCTCTAGAGAACCTGTCTAAGTTCTCATAAAAAGCAACCCCGCCTCCACTCTCATATAGGGTAAATCCATCAAACTTGTCCTACAACTAAACACATTATCCATAAGAAATATGGTATTCACTAAGAGTGAATACTCATTCTCAATCATTATAGAATGCGTTTTATCTACACGTTAGGGATAGACTCCTACATATATATATACATATATGGCTTATAAAGTATCTCACAATCAGCAAGTGATTTTTAATTATTTGGGGTGTAAATAAGATCAATTCAATTGGTTTTTGAGTAAAAAAAAAAATGAACCAAATCGACATTGTCAATTTATATGTGATAAAAATCAAACCAATCATATTATGAAGCGAAAAACCAAACCAAGCCTTTTTAAGGTTGATTTGGTTTCTTTTTTGTGGATTAGTTTTGACCCAACTTAATGGCCTTTTTTAGTCATCGACCCAATTATGGATTTGTATTTTTTTTTAGCTTAAAACCCATTAGTTTAAGTTCATATTATGGTTTGATTTTATTTCAAGCTATAGTTAGTAAAGCCCAAAGCTCTGGGTTTATATTATGGGTGTTTTTTCTAACTATAGCACATTGTAAAGGCCAAACACCATGTTAATATTCTTTTCCAAAGCCCAAAAATCCGTGACCCAAAAAACCTAATTACAAATAATTTTTTTTAAAAAAATAAGAACGTTAAACACTAAAGGAAGAGACCTAGAGGGATAAAGCTATCACAAGAAGAGAATGAGGAAGAATCAAGAGTGAAAAAAGAAAAAAATATCAAACAAATAGAAAAACAAAAGCAAAATCATTGGAAACAAAAGCAAAAAACAAAGAGAATGTTTCCAAAAATCAATGGTGTGCTCAAGTATAGTGACCAACTCCTTTTTCCTCTCTCTTCTACAAAACCTCAATTTCTTCACTTGAAACCCTAACTCTTCCCCACTAAGTCTCTTTGACATTGTTGCCTTCTTCATCGATTAGGCTTCAACTTCCTAAGTCATTGACAAATTTGAGGCCCTACAAGGATGAGAAGGTTATATTTTCCCCAAAACAATGTCATTTTACATTGGCTTGGTTTGGTTCAGTTTCAATTAGGCTTTTTCTTCCAAATCCAACAACCAAACTGATTTAGTCGGTTTGCCTATCCCAATAAGCGAACTAACCTTTACTACATATGAAAACCAAACCATACATTTTGGTTAGGACTAGTTTAGGTCAATTTGGTTAGTTCTTCAATTCTCACTTACAACCATAGTTATTATCCATATGAACCTACTTCATAGAGTCTCCATTCTAATAGGTTAGGTTACCATTACTCTTGAATTTTGTATTGGGCATAAGTCTCATCCCTTCTATGTTTCTTCCACCAATTTCTTATTTAGTGGTTTGGTCAGAGGATCGACCAAATTCAAATTTGACCTCATAAATTCCAAAGATAGAAACCCTCTCTCAAACAATTGTCACATAATATTGTGCCTTAAGCTTACTTTTAACCTTAGTTATTGTAGCTTGGCTATTGTAAATGATAAACATAGACAGTGTTGGTTTCATCCATAGCGAAATATCTACTAAGAGGTTTCTAAGCCACTTAACCTCATAAATTTGCCTTTTCTAAGGCAATAAACTCAATCTCCATAGTAGAACAAGTAATACAAGTTTACTTGGTAAACTTCTAAGAAACTACACCTCCTCTAAAGGTGAAAACATATCCATTAGTGGTTTTATCTCATCTAAATCAGATATCCAATTAGTATCACTAAATCCTTGAAGGACATTTGGACATCCACTATTGCACAAACCATAGTCAGTGGTGTCTCTCAAGTAAGCGCTTTATGAATAGCAATCTAGTGGTTATGATTAGGACTTAGGATGTACCGACTCAATCTTCCTACTGCGTAGGCAATATCAGGTCTACTATAATTCATTAAGTACATCAGGCGTCTAATTATCTAAGGATACTCAATTTAGGTAACAATATACCCTTTTATTTTTCTTCAAATATGAGATGGGATCATATAGAGTTGATAATGGTTTATAGTTAAAGTGTTAAAACTTCCTTAAGATATTCTCAACATAGTATTCTTGAGAAAGTTTAAGCTCATTAGGTATTTTAATTAATTTGATTTTTAGAATCACCTCTATTTTTCTTAGGTCTTTCATGTCAAACTTAGAACACAGAACTTTCTTGGTCTCACAAATAACCTTAAGGCTAGATCCAAAGATCATCATGTCATCAACATATAGGCAGATGTAAACACGTGTTATCCTCAAATCTATTGTAAATATATTTATCAATGTCATTAATAGGAAATCCATTAGTTACTAACATATTATTAGATTCACCATATCATTGTTTGGATGTTTGTTTTAACCCTTATAGCGATTTAACTAGCCCTACATACTTTTTTTGTTTTTCTGATGGAACCACACAACCCTCAGGCTAGTCTATATAAATTTTGTCTTCCAATTCCCCATTCAATGACGCATTTTAACATCTAATTGATGCATCACCAAGTTATGAATGGAAGTTAGAGCAGTCAACACTGTAATTGAGGTTATTTTAGTCATACAGCAAAAGTGTCTTGAGTAATTTACACCCTTCCTTTACTTAAATCCTTTAGCAGCTAAATGTGCCTTATACTTCTCTAGGACCAATATGATTTTGACTTCCTTTTAAAGATCCATCTATAGCCTATAGTGTTTGCACTAAGAAGTAAGTCCATTATCTCCTATGTATGGTTATACATGATCGATTTGATTTTGTTGTTAATGACCTCCTTCGAGAATGGTGCATTTAGAGAAATTATCGCTTCTTATAGGATCAAAGGTCCTCGTCTATTAGGAAGGTGTAGAAATCATCTCTAAGGTTTGTTTCTTTTCCTATCTTTTTTACTTATTCTTAGTTCAATTTCAAAAAATTCAATTAGATTCGTCTTTAATTGTTCTTTGAATTTGTTCTTCACCACTTGGTTTCAAAGGAAAGATGTTTTCAAAGAAATTAGCATTTTTTGTTTCCATTATAGTGTTCACTTCTACAAGGTTGTTTTATGATTAATAACCATAAATCTATACTTCATTGTTCTCAACATACTCCATCAACATTGCATCAAAAGTTTTAAGACCTAATGAATTTTCGTTTCTTAGGTTTAGGAAAATGTACTTTAGCCAAACACCTCCACACTTTCAAGTATGCTATGTTAGGTGCATAACCTTTCCATAACTCATAGGGTTTTTTTACCAATTTTCTTCAAAGGTATCTTGTTTTGAATATAAAAAGTAAAGAGGATAGCTTCCCTTGACAAGTTCAAAGGGCTTTTGAACATACCAACATTGTATTCGTCATGTCTTTAAGGACCTTATTTTTCCTCTCTACTACTTCATTAGATTCAGGGGAACAAAGAGAAATAGTTTCATGAATAATCCTCTAATCTTCACAAAAGAAGTTATAGGGGTTGGACTCATACTCTCCTTCCCTATTAGTTCTAACTTCTTCTTTTTTCGTACTTAGTTGATTTTCTATTTTATTTTTGTATTTAATGAAAGCATTTCTTGTTTCATCTTTGTTTATGAGTGTTGAATAGGTTCACTTATGTGTATAAGGGTATTTTGGTAATTATGTAAGGTTGTATAGCGGTTAGTGAATGGTATCTTTGGATTGAGATAATTGATTAATTGGACAATCATGTTAGGTTAATTAATCAATTAGGGCCCTTTTAAGCTAGATTAAGTGACTTAAACCCCTAATGAGCTCAAGTCACTTAAATCTAATAGGGAACTCTATCAATACCCTTTAGGGGTTAGGGTTTCCAATTAGTTATCTTCCACCATCTAGAGAGTAGAGAGAGCTTTAAAGGGTGTTTTTTTTTAGCTTTTTACTTAAAACAATTTGGTTTAAGACTTTAAGTTGTTTGTTTTTCTACTTTTTCATGACTTATTATAAATTTTTTGTTAAATAGAAAAAACCAAAATATTTTACTTTTTCTAAATGAAAAAAGTAACATGTTGGTTTTTCTTTACTTTTTAATGTTTAATAGAAATAAAATATTATCAAAACAAATAACTTAATATTTAATGCTATTAAACACTATTTAATTTTAAGTTCTATTTAGAATTAAGTAAAAAAAAAAAAACACAAACACCACCTTAGCCTCCACCCTCTCGAATACCCCACCGTTTAAGTGTCAAGGATCAAAGTAGAGTCATTGAGCAAAAGATCATGGGTTTATGAGACATATGATGACTTCAATTTGCTTATTCTTTGAACGGATTTTATTTTGGAACATCCAAATCAAAGGTAAAATTTTGTAAAGCATTTAATCTAGATCTTTTAATGTTAAAAATTGTATTTTTGCTTCCGTTGCATAAGATCTAAATGCCCTAGGGAGTTTTCATGCACCTAACATGAGCTTGAGATAAGGAACGAAGATATCCAAGATTCCCTACAATCATGTTTTACATCTACTTTTCTTTAAATGTTATTATGCTATGATGGATATTGTACATCAAAATTATTATATGATATATTCTAAAACCATCATTACCTTAGATTGACCATTAAAACTTGTGCATTATGACCATTCATCGAAACAAATTTCCCTTCATTTAGTCCATTTTTTTCTTCAAATGAGCAGCTTGTAAGTCCAATTAAGCTTGAGTCAAAGCTAGAGTCAATTTTTAAGAGTAAGCTTTAGGGCTCATAACCGATCAACATATTTGGTTATCCTTAGTTGTGTTGGTCATGTTAATTTTTCTTCTTTTTAGACATTTTGCTACTTTTAGGATGTACTAAACCATAAGGCCTAAATTATTGTTACCCATTTATACTTTAACTTTTCCCTTAAGTTGTATTTAGTTTTTCACTACCAACATATGTATCAATTTTTTTATTACTTAGTATACTCTTATTCCATTTGTTGAGCTAGTAGCCCTACTATGAAATTCAATTTGTAGTAGACTCACCATCTTCTAGTAAACCCTTAAGGCAAGACAACTACATTTGGTACCCAAACTTAGGTTATGGGTTCTATAGACTTTGAACATCCTCGTCTAGAATCACAGATGCTACTATGGAGTGTCATTTATTAGGAAAATTGAATAGGATGTTAACTATGCTCATGATCTAGTTGATCAATTCAACATTATTTAGTTAGTGTTAAGACTTGTATTTGCATCAATCTTAGAGCCTTTAACTTTGACAAAAGAAGTGTTATTAGAGTTAGTAGGGGAACTTCCATATTTTGAAACCAAGCATAATCAAAATTATCATCCTTTGGTTTAAGAAAACTTTGTAGAACTCTGTGTTTTAATGTCATGTGAGTGAGATGAGATGACGTAGAATCAATAAATAAACAAAAAGCATAATACTTAGAAATATTTAGTGTCAAACCCACTTAAGAAATTCTTCAATGTTTGAGGGAAAAGTTGATACATAACAAATGAATTAAAACCTTATTAACTAGTAAAAATATCATTAACAAATGGTCTAATTATTGAAAAATCAATTTTAAAAATCCCTTAAATAATAGTAATGCCTAAATAAAACATAATAATTCTTATAAGGAAAATGAACATATCTTTATATTTCAAAAATTAATTCTAATTTTTTAATTTGAGGTAATAAAAATATAATATTATTTCAAAAAATTTCAAATAATTTTTAGAAAATATCATATTCCCAAAAGTTTCTATATCTTATATGTAAAGGACTACTACTTTTATATTTGAAAATCTAAAAAGGGGATAACAAGGTGCAAAAATAATTGCTTATAATTTAGGGTTATTTGATTAAAAGGTCATTTAAAACTCAATTTTTAAAATTTAACCCTTCATTTTTTTTTGTCTCATTTTGACAAAAATACCCTTATTTTTTATTGTAAAAATAACCATTTTTCTTAAAACATATATATAAATACTTGAAATAATAAAATATATTTATGTCAAAAATGGATTACTCTTCAAATAAAATATGAGAAGAATTAAATTCACAAATATGAGAATTATTTTATCAATTTTAATCAGTTAATTTTTTAATTTAGTTGATAAAAAAGATTACCCGAGGTACCCCATTAAAAAAAATGCAACCTAAGGTTAGCATAAATAAGCATTAAAAGGGTAGACTAGTAAATTCAATAACATTAATGAAGAATTTTTTGGAAAAAATTTAAAAATATTTATTAAAATATATCATTTTTGAAAGATAATTTCAATTTACATACGAAGTTATGTATTCAAATGATAATTTCAAATTTTAATTAAATTTTCGTAAATTTGAAAATAATTTGAAAAGTGATATATTTTAAAAAGTAAATTTTAAAATTATTTTTTGCAAAATCCCCTCACTCGACCCTCTGGTTGTTCTTTTGCCCCTACTCTAAAACCCTAAACCCTTACAGACCCATCTCGATTCTCTTCTCTGCAACTAATGAGTCTCTGCCCAGTGGTCTCTAGGGTTTTGCTTTGAGGTGCTTTGGCCTCTCTATATGCCAGATCCAGGTACTTTCAAAGTCATTCTTTTCTTGAACCAATCTCTATTTAAATGGCTAAGCTTCATTTCCAGAGTTTGCTTTGTTTGATGCAAAAACGTTTCCTCACAACATCGTCAACACTGTATACATCTTCGTTGTCTTCTTCATCTTCAACATTATTATCACCATCGTACACAGCCCAATTTCTTGTGAAATCTTGTGGGCTTCCCTTGGACTCTGCCATTTCCATCTCTCAGAAGCTCAACCTCGATGAAAACAAACGGCAAAAGCATGAGTCTGTGCTCGAATTCCTCAAATCTCATGGATTCTCCGATACCCATGTTGCAAAACTTGTCTCAAAGTGTCCCCCGATCCTCCAAGCCAGAGTAGATATGCTCAAGCTCAAAATAGACTACCTCCATGACAGTGGCTTTGTGGGTCCGGTCCTTCATGAGCTAATTGTGTCTAATCCGGCCATTTTGAGGCGAAGCTTGGATAAACAGATAAAACCGTCATTTGATTTTCTCAAGGAATTCCTTGAAACCAATGAGAAAATTGCAGCAGCTATTAAGCGCGAATCATGGTTGTTAACCTTCGATCTGAAGAAAATTTTGAAGCCAAACACTTTTCTTTTGATAAATGAAGGGGTCCCTCATAGTAGAATGTCAAAATTGATTACATTACAGCCGAGAGTCATAATGCAGCATGTTGATAGGATGGTGTATGCCACAGAAAGGGCCAGAAGTTTGGGTATCAAACCAACCGATCCTATATATGTAACTGCTATTACAGTGATTCTCTCAATGACCGAATCAACCTGGAAAAGGAAAGTGGAACTGTATGAGAAATTTGGTTTTACTGAGGTTGAGATTCTCAAAGCTATCAAGCGTCAACCACATTTTATGGCTTGTTCAGAGGAGAAAATCAAGAGTTTAATGAATTTTTATACAAACACAATGAAGTTGAAGCCATCTGCAATAGCTACTTATCCTAGGCTTCTTTTGTATTCATTTGATGCAAGGATACGACCGAGGTTTAATGTTTTGAACATCTTGGCTTCAAAGAAGCTGCTTAAGAAACACAAAAAGATTGCATGGTTGCTCACACAAAGCGAGGCTAGTTTCTTGAACAATTATGTGATCAAGTACGTGGACCAAGTTCCAGATTTAATGGAGCTATATCGTGGGGTCAAGAAGATTGATCTCTGATGACATTGAAGTAAGTTGGGTTCTATGTTACAACATTTATATATATATATATATGCTTTTAATTTGATTTTAATCATTGTCCTTGTCATCTTCTTATTGTTTTGGAGAGTGGTTTCATGAAATTATCTATGGTTGGTGCTTAATCATTATCTCATTGGTGCTTGACCATTGCATTGGTTTCCATGATGTTTCCTTGGTGTTTCAATTTGACATAGTGCTGGTGATCTTCGAAAATAGTCAATGCTAGAATAATCGACAAACCAATAGCTAAACAGGAAGGCATAGCAAGTTGTCAAGCATTTGTGCATTCAAAAATTTCCTAATAAATAATTTTCCTGTCATGATTATTACTGAAGTCTGGTTTTGCATTATTGATGTGCTATTTGCTTGACTTTTTTATTGCATAAAACCAATTAAAGATAACCTTAGAACCAGAAAACAAAATGGGTTTGCAGTTTGTTTGTACTATAATGAAGTCTTTGTGGTTTTTATATTTGTTATTTATTTTAACTATTAGGCAGAAGGGGAATTCAATTATCTGATTAAAGAAGGGGGGGGGGGGGGGGGGGGGGGGGGGGGGGGGGGGGGGGGTGGGCGCGGGCGTGGGGGGGAGTGAGTAGATAGTAGAATTTGTAGGTTAGGGACTTGACAGGGATATGTGGCCCTGAAATTTGGTTGCTTTGATGTGGACTGCTACTTGAAACGTACAAAGTTAATTATAATTTTGTTTTGTGCTTTGATGATATGGATCTGTCCTGTTGTAAGGTGCAGAAAACATCCCTGTGTTATCAGAACTTTGTCCTATCTTCTTCCTTCTTGGGCTTAAAAACAATTGTTCTAGTGCAAACTGTTTGCTTGTACTGGCATTCTAAGTTTTATTTTTGACATTGTTGGTAACTTTATTGAGCTAAGGACCAGGTCTCTGGAAGAAAGTGAGGTGGATTGGGTATGGTTTTAATGCGGATGGATAGATGCTTAATTGAGGGTTTTGTACTTTGGAAGGGCTTATCAGTTAATGCTTTTGTTTAAATAGCATTGTGAAGGTTTAACAGAAGGACAAGAAAGAGTTGTCGTGCTAGGGAATCATCTTTGGTGGAGCTTATTTTAGGGAATCGAAGAAGATGATGCCATTATTTGGTTTGTACTCTTACTTTGAGGCACTTGGTGTTATTAGATGTTACTATTACCAGTCATCTTTCACCACTTAATTATCACAGTGCCATTGGTTGCTAGTTGCCATGGGCCTAGCCATATGTTTGGCTAGAGTCTTCTTCAGCTAATGATGCCCTGATCCCAAAGTGGTTCAAGAATTTTCTACATAAGTGCTTCTATCCATATGGAGAATTTTCTGTTACCTAGTAGAACAATTTTACTTTGAAGCACTGCATATATGGATTCAACATCTCTGGTTTCCGTTCCTGGCTTTAAATGTGTGAGAGCAAGGTCAATTAATTACTCCTCATAAACATTTAAAATCTTTGACAGTTTCACCCTTCCAATTCTCATAAAAAATGTCAAATTAGGCTCAGGGTATATATTCAAGTTTTCTTTTCTTCAGTGCTACTGCTAGTGGTGCTCCTTGTACATTCTTTGTGTATTAGGGTTTCCCTCTTCTTCTCTGTGGGTTTTGTAAAAATCTATCATTTTCCTATCAAAGAAGGATCATCTAAGATATAAAATTTTTGTTTTCTTCTTTGAAGGTTATAATGCATTTTGAATTAAAGGATTCAAAGCTTTTTCATTGTCTAAATTCTAAAGCGATGAACAATTGATATCTATAGAAATTTATGATACATTTCTTGCTTAGGCTACATATGGTTGGTTGGATAGGATAAGATAAGATATGTATATCTTAAATATTTTTACAGGATATTATATTTGATGGGATATGTTATACTATGCTTATATTTGGATTGTGAAATAGTAAAAATATAATGAATAACATAGTGTTTTAATGTTTGATATTTAGTTAAAATAAAAATTACATTGCATTTTCAATATTTGCTATTAAAAAAATATGAAATTTAGTATTATTTGGAAATTGTTCTACAATTTTAAATTCGTTAAGTAAGTTTTTACTTATTTGTTAATAGTATTCATGATTAAAATATTTAAAATTTCTAAACAGAAAAGTGTTATATTATTCAATATATAAAAATAATTTTTATATATTAAATAATACATTTTAAAATTTTTTGTTTTGAAAAATGATGAGAAGAATAAATTTATGATGCTTGACATATGTATATTTATATATATTAGGATTAACATATCTCATGTAGAAGGGATATAAAAAAAAATTTTGTGAAAATATGTTATCACTTATCTTATCCTGTGTTTTTATTGAGCATGAGACATGATAAGTGATAGAATAACTCATTATATCCCATCACTAACTAAACAAGGCATAGGGCATGTTGTTTCATCTATTATACTATCCCATACTATATTGAGCCAAGCAAACATGGGCTTAGAGATTTCATTTAAGGTTAGTTTTCTAAAGTCTTAACATACCAAACCGAAATTATTTGAAGAGCCTTGCTTTTTGTGGTACTTTAGATCATCTGGAAAGATGAAACCATGAGATTGTTTGACATGCCTAAGCTTAGTGTTTATTTCCATTCAAAGTTTCTAAACACAAAGGTAACTTGATGCAAATCTTTGGTTTTATCAAATTGAGGGTTTATCTAGGAAACCCTGTTTTAGTGGAAACCTCAACAACTGCTTTCTCCTTTAAATCTTGAGTTTTTATGCTTGTCTATAACCACCTTCTGATGGATTATGGTGTCTTAAGAGCCCTATGGGCTGTTATCCTTCCAGGCTCTTTTTCTTCCCGAGTTTTGAATAGGGGATGATATATCTTCCCTGTTTTTTTTCTGCCTAAGTTTAATCTGTGAGGATTATTAAATTTGGAAGGCCAGAATTCCTGATGAAGTGAAGGGTTTGTCTTGGTTTGTGGCTTACTAGAACTTAAATACCTACTCAAATAATGAGGAATCATAATATACTACCAAATACTCTCTTTTCCCAACTTGGCAGAAGTGGGATGTGATTGATCAATTTATTCGTATACTGGTTCGGGCTGATTCTTGCCCTCCTGACTCCTTTTTTTATGGATGGTCCACTCAAAAATGAACATGTTCTTTCCTTAGCTAATTGGATCATGTTTCAAAGTCGTGGTATTGGTCATTGACTCAAAGGATCTTAAGGCACATTGATCCTGACGTCTCGGCTTGATATCGGACAATACGCAAAATAAAATAATCAAAATATTCAAAAAATTATAAAAACAATATAGAAATTAGTAAAATAAATAAATACAATTAAATAAACTTTAAAAAGCTATGTAAAAAATTGTCATATGTATTGGCGCAATTATCTTCAAGTTCTCAATTCCAAACAATTGTTAACTTATAGGATAAATTTATGTAATTCATATCACATTTGAACTTATAAAATAATAAATCTTTATCATACAAATTGACGTCATCCATACCACACATAAGCATTTAAAATAATAAAATATTCTTATATAAAAGCATATATTACCCCATTCTCTTAAATTCCCAATTTCAAACATGATGATCCACACACCACCAAGAGAGGACTAGGGAGGGTATTCAGTGCACCCATTTCAGTAAAAGCAGAGAGCCTCCTCTGTAGCACCCACCCATGGGCAGAGAGTGACAGAGATGAAGCAGAGAGAGGCGAGACCAACTCTAGTGTCAACGATGGATGGAAGAATCTATCGTTTCTCAGTAGTTACCATAGCAGAATTGCCTCAACCTCCTCTTCTTATACAGCTCCAAAAACTCAGTCACAAGATGGATTGATGTCTTCCTTCTTCGTCATCATGGGTAGGGTCACAAAACTGGGCCAAGCCATACCGGACTTGACCAATACTTTGAACCTTGAATAGGATGGCTCTTTGTTGAGTACAACTTATGTTAAAAGTATAGACCATCTTTCCAGGGTTCAATTTCAAATAGATTTTGGTGGTTTCTTGATTTATAAACATGAAACGGGCATAGCTCAATAATTTCCTTGGTTACTCTATGCATTCCAATTGTGTCAATCTAGATAGCCAGAGATCTGATATTATTGCAATATTCCCCTTTTCAAACCATTTACTGTTCTTGTTATTTGCTACCTGAATTGTTTAATAATTATTCATTTTCGTTTGTTTGACATGCATGTCTACTATTTTAGCATCCTCCAAGAGTTGAAGCTACTCAGCGGCATTTGAGAACCTTGAAGTGTGATCTGTTCTGTGAGAGGTAGCCGCATTTGAAGGCAACAGCAGCAGATAACCAGATAACTCATCCACTTCAAAATAATCTTTTGATTCCCTCAAACCGATATTTCCATCATTGTGAAGAGAGGTATGATTCACTTATTGTATGTTTGGAATGTTGGAATAGAAAATGAGAATGAAAATTCGGTTCCATTTCCTATTCATTACTGTGTTTGAATTGTTAATGAGAATGATAATAAAAATAAAAAAATTCATTGTTATGAAAATCGAATAAATTATCAAATGGGATGTAACTCGGCAGTAGTGTCCTTCATTCCCTAGTTTGAATATTTTCAATATTTAAAGAATGGATGATAGAGGAGAAGGCTCAAAATTTGCTTCAAGTGAGATGTAGATAAGGTTAGCAATCAGCCGACGAAGATGAATAGGATGGATTGCTTCAAGTCAGATGTAGGCAATGTGCAAGGGATAAGAGACTATGAACCAGGCCACATTTTCAAGCTAAATAATTTTTGTTCTTGAAATGAATAGTCTTGTTTCTTTTTTTATCTTCCTTCTAGTCTATGTATATAAGGATTCAATAAGAAATCATTTTAAATCCATCTTAAAATTACAAGTATAGCTCTAGACATTTTAGGTTAACTCAAGATATATCTTGGATTCCAATTCCTAGGTCGCTAGCTTTCTCAACTCCAAAGTATTTCTCTGAAGTTTTACCAAGGAATAGTCTTGTTTCTCTCTATATCTTCCCTCTGGCCTATATATTTATATGTTATATATTCAATGAAATGTATATTGGATTCCAATGTCTACGTAGTTAGCTTCTTCAACTTTGTTTAATCTTCCTTCCTCCACCACCACCAACCCCCCCCCCCCCCCGCCCCGCTTTTCTCTCTCTCTCTCTCTCTCTCTCTCTTTCTAAAAAATAGATTTAACGTCGATAGATTATTTTTATTGCTCTCTCTCTCATTTAATGCGTGCACAAAGCCATTAGGTTATGTTTAGTTCTTAGAAAATGTGAGAAAGTTGAGGAAAAATGCAAGGGAAAGAAAATAAAAAGAAAAAAAGAAAAAAAGAAAAAAGTGATAAAAAAAATATATTTGAAACCAATAAATTATTTTTATATGCTAGTACAAACTCATTTAACTTATTTTAAATATTAGATATAAAGTTTTTTTTTCTTTCCTCGTTACTTCCTTGAAATCAAACATAACCTAAAAAAATGGTAACAACAGACATTTTAAAAACATATTCTTATTGAATTCACAAATTATATATATATATAAGAATTCACTATTTGAATAACTAAATTTGCAATTTTATCTTGGTATTTAATGAAGGTGGTGTTTGTTAATATGTCGTTATCAATCATCATAATTAAAGTGAACTTAATATCAATATGTTCAATTTAGTTATGTTGGTTGATATCAACAGATTGTTTTTAACTGAATAGAAAAAATGGTTTTTTCTTTTTAGTCAAAGAACAAATAGCATTGAAATCTCCTTGTGTTTAACTTGGCTTCCAAAAATAAAGTAAACTAATATCATATTTAATAACACAAAAATTCTCAATCTGATCACAAAACACTCGGCAATATCAAACTACTCAACAGTCATCAAACTTATGTTGAGCAATAAATCAGTAAATATGCATCAAACCCCAAATCACCAAAGACATAAACAAGATCCTTCACAAAACCATTTTTAGATATTCTCAAGTTCCCATTTGAACACAAAGACAACCCTGCATGCCTTTTTTTTTTTATTGTAAATATATTTCTACATCATATGAGCATCATTGTCTTTCAACACATCATACATCTCCCACTTCTTTAAAGTCAACCTCAGTATGTTATCTTGGCCATGAAAATATATTCCAAATTATAAATACAAGTAATGACTCCACAATCTAAAACAATCAAGTTTAATATGAATTCTAAAATCACTGGTGGATTAGTTCTATTCATTGGTCTTCAACCATTTTGAAGTATAATCTACTATTATATTTTATTGTACAATTTAGATGTTTGATTCTTAAAAAATTTGGGGGAAAATATAAAGAAAAAGCAGAAAGAAAGAAAAAATAAATAAAGATACAAAATGGATTTAAAGTCAATAAATTATTTTTATGCGGTATTTCAATATTATTTTACTTATTTTTCCTCTTCTATATAAAGGTTAAATAATTTTAAAATACAAAAATTTCTAACTAATTTTAATGGTATTCGACTTTTTCATAATTTTCACGGGGAAACCAAATATTAGAAAACATCTTTAATATATATATATATATATATATATATATATATATCCTTAGTATTTTTTAGAAACCAAACATAACATTATTATTTAATCAATCAACAATCATATTTGGAGAATTTACCACTTTGTAGCGAAATGTTACTTGTATTCAACCTCCATCTTAGACTATACCAATATATCATCCTCAAAAAACCATCCAATTACTTTTAAAGAAACAGAAGATAGAAAGAAAAAGTTAAAATAAAATAAAATAAAAAATATATTTAAAGTCACTAAATTATTTTTATATATTACTTTAAACTTGTTTTACTTATTTTAACTTTTTTATATAAATGTTAAATAATTTAAAATATGTAAATTTCTCATTAATTTTAATTATATTTTATTTTCTTTAATATTTTTAATAATACAATTGATAAAAATAATTTCCTTTTTGTATTTTTTTCTCATCTTAAAACTTTCTACAACCAAACATAACCTAAATTGCCAAACAAGAAGGATGAAATCATTGCATGTCCATCAAGCAATTAGATCACCAAGTACATATAAAACATAACATTTTCACAGTATGATCAATCATCCTACACTAGAGTGATTACGCAAACATCCCCTCAAACACCAAAGCACCAAATTATCAAATGCACTTCAAACAATCATGCCATTAAGCACATACCAAGAATCAAAATTCACGTAGAGTGATTAAGCAGGGGCAGGACAATCAAATCATTCTAAGGGTGTATGATCAATCATCCTACTCATATAAAACGACTACAAGAAGAAGGATTAACAACCCTAACAAAGAAGGAAGATTATGACCATGTATATAACTAATAGAAAATGGTCACCCACTTAAACCATATGATGATTGATCATCTTTTCATAACACTTATATATATATATATATATATATATATATATATATATATATATATTGTAACATTCTATATCGGATAGAGGGGAAAGTTCTTGACGCGATTTAAGTATGAACTCCTCTTAACCTGTAAACGTAATTTAAAGTCGTGATGATTCTCTTAGACCCAATGCGGAAAATATCTATACGGTTGGAAGCAGGTCGTTACAAATAGTATTAGAATCAATCCTCGACTTCAACGTGGGAGTTTGTTAGACCCTGTAAAGGATGTTTGCCTGGTTGGCCCCGCAATTCCATGAGACACAATGATGACGTTATGTCTGCATGGAGGGTGTTTGTAACATCTCACATCGGATAAGGGGAAAAGTTCCTTACGTTATATAAGTATGAACTCCTTTTAACCTTGTAAATGTATTTTTAAACCGTGAGGGTCTCTTTGGACAAAAATCAAACAATATCTATATGGTTGGGTGTATGTTGTTACATATATATATTTATTTATTTGTATATGTGCTTCTATTGTTAATTTTGAAATACCAACATTCATATATTCGTATCAATGAAAACTTGTACACAAGAAGTAATAATTAAAATAAAACATGGTTTGAGGTGATGTTTTTTTTTTTTTTTACTTAATTCTATACGGAACTTAAAACTAAATAGTGTTTAATAATTTTAAGTATTAAGTCGTTTATTTTTTTTAAAATTTTATTTTTATTAAGTATTAAAAAGTAAAGAAAAAATAACAAATTACCTTTACCATTTAAAAAAAGCCAAATATTTTAGTTATTTTTATTCAATCAAAAAATTTTAAAAATAAGTAATAAGTTAACAAAAAAATAAAAATAAAACACAAATATATGATACCTGAAAGCAAATCACTTTCAACAAAAAGTTAAAAAAATAATAATATGCAAGTGTGACTTATCAAATCAAGTATATATATCATAGTGCTTAGCCAGTACATCAAAGTGTTTCTTAGACTTGATTAGTCATGCAATCAAGGACTCCAACAATCACCATAGATTCTCTATTGAGCACAACAACTTAATATAAAAATAATGGAAGGAATGACCTAGCATAACTCAGGAGGTCAATATTCTATTCTAAAGAATAAAATCAATAACACTAGTCATATGTATGATATATCTAACCACAACTGATAGCATAAATTAAGCTTCTTGCCATTAACATAATGAAGCATTAATTACAGGTGATTAGTGATAAGGACTCCTAAATGCTATATTTCCATCCTAGTGAATAAATATTAAATAAGGACAAATTTCTATACCCCTTATCATATGCCAATAAGGATCTTCCCGAGTAGCTTTTAGGCCTTTCACCTTAGGGCGCTTTGCTCTTATTCCTTTCAAGCTAGGGACCATTCTACCCACCAATATACATGACCAATTTCATTTTTGGAGGCTCTCATCCAAAGACATTGCTCCCCATTGATTCACTACCAACCTCTCATGTGGTGCCATTACAATTTTTCAGTGCCTCAGAGCACCTTTCTTGGTGAAGTACTGCAAATCAAATCAAGGTTAGTCATAACCATAATATCTCAAGGTAATACTCCATGCATAATACTCAAAATATACTTATATAATCAGTAAACTTACAAACACAATTTTTTATTAAGAACTTGTTTGACAGTAATTTTAGAAAAAACTTCTAAAATTTATAATACAAATTTTTTTATCATTTAAGTATTTAAAAGACTAAAAACATATTCTAAAATCAATATCAAACACATTCTAAATCCTTTTGGAATACTTAGGATGAATCACAAAACCCCATAAATTATCATCAAACACAAAAGTATCACACATGGTAGGGAAAACATCCATGTAAGATCATCCCAAATTGTATTACCACATATTTCATATTCTTCCGCGGAAAAATCATGTATCGGGGTGTGTCGATGATTTTTGGATTTTTCATATTCTTTCAGGGAATAACATATGTTGCCACTACTAAGGGGAGATTTGAACCTAAGACAAAAGGCTCAAGTGTAATCTATAACAACCAGTAGAGCAAGTTGCTCCTCGAAAAAATACTATGCATGCACCAAAATATATATAGAATAATATTAAAGATTATTTTATTAAACAAATTAATTCAAATTATTTTATATTTACATTTGATTTAATTTATTATTATAAAAACATAATTTTTTATCTTTTTTTATATAATCCATATATTTATTAAATATAAAAATTTAAAATTTTAAAAAATTACATATATTTTATTATTTATTTGACATTATTGAATACATTTAAATTAAAATGAATCATAATTTTAATATTAAATATATTTTAAAATTACACATGTTATTATGATAATATTATTGTAAAATAATATAGTGCAACTTAATAATAAATATATATTTATAAAATTTATATTTTTTTTTTTTAAAATAACTTTAAAATATCTATTTTTATTTTTTTATAGATTTTTTTTAATACTTTTAGAATTTTTATGCAATCCATATTTTGTGTCAACATGTCCATTAATATATCTTTAATATATCCATTAAATTAAAGCATCAACAAATTTATAATTACCAATATTTTCATCATCAGGACAACTAACCTAACATAGAATTGAAATGTGAAAGAGAAAACCCACTTTACATCAACCACCATATACAAAAGTCATGTAACAGTCCACAAGTCCATAAAGAGATCAGTCCTCCATACTGAGGCTTAATCCCTATCTTTTATAGACTAGCTTAAGATAGTATTATTATACATAACAAGTTGTAATTTGACTTAAATAGCTGCCAGGTGCTTCGATATGCAGCCCTAAGTGTCCCTCTTTAGTTGTTCATCCAGCTCCATCCCTGTACACTCCTATGTATGCTGGTTAAGGACATGGAAAATTTCTATCCACAGAATGGTAGTAAAGCATAGCAGAAGAAGCAGGTGCTAGGTGTCCTTCACATATGACAAGCGAGTGTCTTGCTATATTCTATTTGTACCAGCTATCTGTTCATCAAGTACCTATGTGGCTGGTCACAGTGAAGACAGCCATTCTCAAGCACAGAATAATAGTGACGTAACTTCCTGCCCCCAGTTCATGGACCAACGACTGATGCACCAACTTGTCAACAATACAAGAAGGTGAATTGTTTGGGTCTAGTTCGAGCACAAGTCTACTTTTTTAACGAATCTATTCAATCAATAGTATACAATTCTTTCACCCTATTGTCTATACTTTATATTTTAATCACATTCTTTGGCAGCCTTGTTCCACCCTTGTTCAACCCCGTAGATTTCATAGTACATATTCAACGGTGTAAATCCTTTGATACAATTGATTGTTCTCTCCAATAATTTGAGAACATACTATCATGTTGGGACATTAAGTTTTTGTACCATATTTATTAACAATTTTATTACATTCTAATGTGTAAGAACCTTTTAAAATGGTTAATTATTTTCCATTAAAAATTTGAGATTATTGTTGGATTAATCGTATTATCGTAGATAAATTTAAAATGGTTTGTTAAAGACTAGTTAGGTTCTTTAATACTGTAGAGTTGGATCAAAAGTTTTAAAATATTTTAATTAATTTTTGGTGACTTTGAATTTTTTTTATTTTATTAATTAATTTTTAGAAAGTTGATATTTTATTTTTTATGAAAATTTTTGGAAATTAATATTTTAAATTTTAATAAAATTTTGTTTCCGGGGCCCTTAAGGCTATTTTTTGTTCTCAAAAAGTATTAAGAAAAGGAAAAAAAATATTAAAGAAATTGATTTTTTCATGTTTTGCTTCATCATAAAAAATTCTTTAAAAATTAAATATAATTAAAATTAGTTAAAAATTTATACATTTTAAAATTATTTAACTTTAATATAACAAAAGAAATTAAGTAAAATAAAAACATATAAATATAATTTATTGATTTAAATTTTTTTTTCTTCCCTTCTACTTTTTTTTTTTTTTTTTCTTTCCCAAAAATTTTCTAAAAATCAAACATAACCTAAGTCTTTTAAACCTATATATATTTTACTTAAATATAGTTTTGGATTGAACACTTTGAGTGAATCAACTAACTTGTTCTATCATTCTTAATCTTTCAATAATTCTAAGTTATTAGAAAGACCTATATCCCTTAAAGGTTCAAAAAGAATCAATTAGAGTATTAAAGATTTTGGCATAAATGAGAGCAAACATTCAAGGTAAAGCAGTTTGATAAAATTGTATACTTTGATCTCAAATAACAAATATCCACACTTAATGTAAAAGTTTTATTATGTCGCTTATTTCATCTTTGATTACTTTCATTACTTTGATTATTCCTAATATCTTATGTTGATTAAATAATAAGTTTTTAACCCTAACATTATAATTTTTTAAAGACACTCATTCAATCTATCGGACAAACATTTTTTCACATTCTTTTTTTTAAAAAAAAAAAACCTATTCCTCCGTTTACTTAGAAAGTTAAAACCAATTCAGCTTGTAATGTTGTCCACCTTATTCTCTTGTTCTTCTTTTTGCGTCACTTCACTCACATCAAGACTACTGCTTCAGTACAATAATTAATCAAACTCAACCAAAGTTTCTTGATTCCCTTTGTATGAAGATTTTCAGGGTCATTGCAGTCAGCATCTCCAAATCATCAAATTCTTTCAAGTAAAGAATGTGGGTGGATGAATACATAGGTCTGTATACATAGGACTTAATTTTTACTTTTCAGTCTTAAATAACTGCCAACACCAAGAGAACACCAAGAATTAATTAACCCAAAGGAGCAAAGTACTGGCCAAGATTATAGGCTAGTTTGTAGTCAATTCACCTAAAAAGCTATGCATGATGAACTGTACTAAGTAGCAGAGGGTTATTATATTATAGCAGCACAAGAGAATGAAATTTCTGGGTCCCATTCATCATCAGAGTACGTATATTTCTCCTTGGGAAGTTCACCCTACTCCACTATTCTGGATGCTAGGAATAATTCTCCTGACTCTAAATGTATGATGTCACTTTTCATTGATGTGTACATATACCAGGTACATAGATCAATCAACTAAAGTAGCCTAGCAGATGCTAGAGAAATTTGAAATGTCTCTCTCACAATCCCTTGGATAATGACGTCTAATCCCTTGTTAAATCTTGATCAAGCCCTCCCTTGGATAAGAGCCCTTTCCCTCATATATAAAAATACTGGATACCATGCCAAACAACTCATTCTTTAAACCCAAAGGATGGAAAGTTTAAAATATTTTCCCATTGATGAATTCATAGCTAGTCTACTCTCAATGATGGGAAATAAGGGTACAAATGATTTTAAAGGCATTTTTATTACTTCTAACATTTGAATTATAAGAATTTTTAAGTATTAAAAATACTTCTTAAAATCATTATCAAACGAATTCTAAAGGTTTCATAAATGACTTTGATGTTAGATCTCTCACTCATATGTGGAGTCAGAAATGTAAGATAGGATAAACTAGAAAATTTTCATTTCAAGAGAAAAAATCTATTTCAGGAGAAAATGTGATATAAAGATGTAAATTTGATTTAATGTCTAATTTATTTTTTCATAAAAATTTTATTTTTCAAGGGAGCAATGTGATATAAAGATATAAATTTGATTTAATGTCCGATTTTATTTTCATAGAAATTTTATTTTTTCAAGGGGCATCTATTCCGCCCGAGCACATCCTAGCTTCGTCGGTGCCCATACGCTTCTTTGTCTTTTTAATACTGAATTGAAATTATCATAACCAACAAAGACTCGTCTAATTTAGTATAACCATTTTACATTCAAGTTCAAATTTAAGTGCTTAATCCATCCATTTCACTATTTCTAACACTCAATAAATTCCAATACTTATTATCTAGGCAAATCCACCTACCACTCTTGTATTACCATGGCCTCAGAAATTTATAAAATGGCAAAGTGAATTTTTTTTTTTTGCTAAACTTCTTTTGGGTCCCTCCCCCTCTTTTCTAGCCAATCAAACCTAGGTTGCATGTCCCATTTTTTTTTGTAAAACTCAATTGGTACCCCACTTCAGCTGCTTCCTGACAATTTACTTGTCTAGCTCAGTTGTCAAAAGGTGAGTCAAAATTCCTGACTTCAAAGTATTCCCATCTGTAAAAATTCGGACACATCACTCTAACGTACTCTCTTTCCTTAGCCATTCAAACATTTTATTTTAGAAATTATTAATCATAAATTCATAAAATAAAAAGGAAGTAAATTTATCTTTATAGATTACACTCCTAAAATCTCTTTCTTCTTGTTTCAAACACCATGTTGGAATTGCACATGAACTACCATTGCATAGTGAGTAATAATGGTAGGTAACAAATAGTGGTATATTCATGTAAATGAAAAGATAAGAGAACAAAAATCTTTGAATGGTAAGTAATCCTCTCATGGAAGATCTCTAATCATGATGACTAACAAGCCAAGCTTGCCATGTACATTCCTCAATCTTCTCTTCCAAGAAATCCTAGTTAATTATTTTCCTAATCAAATTTCTTAGTTTAATTTTTTTAGTGATTAAAAAACAAGAAAAAGTTACTTACTAGACCCTTTATTTTATGGGCTTCGATTTTTAGTCTCATCGATGAGTGAGGAGGCACATAAAAAATATGAAGGATAATTCTTTGAAAGTGTTTTTAAGAAAATAATTTTTTTAGAACATGTTTAAGTGATTTTTTAGATTTTTAAAAGTATGTTCCCTAAATTTTATCAAATACTCTATTTTTTTTAAAAAAATATTTTTTAAGGTAAAAACGCTTTCTAAAATCATTATTAAATTGAATCTCGATAAACAAAACCTAGTTTATTGATAAAATTTCATACATACATCTGTCATCGTATTTTTATCGTTTTAAAATAATTTTCCTTTTGAATTTTGATTTTTGCGGTATTTGTTTTACAATTAATTGGAGCTTTGTTCATTAAATTACAAATTTTCATATTAATGTAATTTTGAAACAGGATTTGGGAAGTTCCATTTTAACTTCCCTTCTTTCTCTTTACACCTGCACTTTCTTTCTTTCTTTTTTTCTTAAATTTAAAAAGGTTTGTGAATTTACTCATATGCCCTCGTCAACTTCTTCCACATCAAAACCTTTTAAAAAAAAGCCCTAACCCTAATCTTTTTTCCTTTTCCTTCATCTTCATTTTCTTCACTTCCAGTTTCTTCTACTTCACTTTTCATTCCCCTTCCCATCTTTTTATCTTTATTTGAAAAAAAAAAAGAAAAAAAAGAAAAGAAATGGGAGCTCGTAATAGCCATGGGCTGCCAAGGCTGTTCCTATGCTGCCCAGGCACAGAATCTTTTCATCTAATTTCTTTGAATCTTTTTTTCTTCTTCTTTCTTTATTCTATATATGTACATATATATAGGGGCAAATAAATTATTTTCCTTAAAAAATCATCCAATGTATTCAAAATTCATGTTAAGTACAAGGAAAAGGAAAAAAAAAAAAAAAAACTCTACAAGGAACCAGAAGCAAGCATTAACAATATCATGATTTTAGAATAAAAATCATGATCAAAGCTTGAGAGATAAATCCAGATTTGGCCCTCCTGGTTGATCACTGTCCTTATGGCCCCCTTGCCAAAGATCATCACCTCCACTTGCCTTGTCGGCCACAATACTGGGGTCATCACCATTTGAATTGGAAACTCCAAGGCTTGAAATTGCACCATCACTTTCCTCAAACCTAGAGGAAGGTCCTGTAGAAGCTCCAAATACACCACCACCATGCATATGAAAATCCTCCTTTCTCATTATTCTATGTTCAAAAGCTGATTGTGGGCTCATCATGTTAGGCCTCAGCCACCCGCCATGGCCAAATCGGTATCCAGGCGGGGGCGGGGGCGGCTGTGGTGTCCATGGGTACGGAGGCTTATGAATCATAGAGTCCATCCTCACCCCAAGTGACCTATTGAAAGAGCCATATAATGGGACTGGTGGGATGCTTGAATAGGGATAATTATAGTGAAAGTGTGGATGTCCAAAGCCTGGCATATCCATCCCTTGTCGCCTTTTCGCTATTGCCCGCTCTTGTTTATGAGCGTTTTGATGTCCACCCAATGCTTGTGAAGTGGAGAACTCTCTTTTGCAGAAGTTGCAGGAGAAAACCCTCCTCTCTGGTTGTTTTTCGCGTACCATCACTGTCCTCTCCGGTGAAGAAGCCGCTCTGAGAGAGTTGCAGAGGTTGAGGTCCAGCTTGGAATCATCATTGGAGAGCCTTAGATCAAGCAAAAGGCTCGAACCCGATTCGGTTTTCCTCTTTTCTTCACTAACTTCTCCTTTCATCTTCACCTTCTTTGCCCTTTCCCCATCTTTGGATGGAGTTCCCTCTGATGTGGCAGAGATGCTAGAGCCCTCTGAGGGACATTGATGATCTACTCCAAGTGCCTCCATGGACCAGAGAAGTCTTAGATTTGAATAAGAGAATGGAAAAGATGACATCTTTATAGAGATGGATGTGAGTGAACTCAAACCTTTCCCTGCATGGAAAGATATCCTGATGTACAATTACTGAAAAAAATTATATTAGTAAATTATCAAGGAGATGAAAATGGTTTAATGTGATTTTTCATCACCATGTTTATGATTCAATTATTCCTAAAATATTATCAATTTTCCATGTGAGGGGAGAATACTAGTTCAAATTTCTTAAAACAATAAATGATAATAATTTTTATTTTTCAAAGCAAAAAAAATGAAAGTATAAAAATGTTTCTTAAAATATAGTTTTGCTTTTCTACCATAATTTCTGTCATTTATTAGAAAGGAAGGCCAGCAACACTTGCAAGCACTTCATCTCTTTGTTTGGACATGTGTTCCATAAAATATGTATAGAGACATAGAAGGAACAAAAGTAATTTTGCATTCTTTGAATGAAGACTTGTTCAAGCAAACACAGAAGGTAACTTTTGCTATCATTACTCCATCGGTGGAAAGATGATTTGAGACTTGATTTGAAAACTTTGAATCCAAAAAAGGGAAAGATACAGATCAAACCAGTCTTCAAACTTCATATCACTTGGACTTATTGTGTGATTTCATCATAAATGCTTACCCTCTTCCTCCATTTTCAAAAAAGGTAGGCAAAGGACAGGCTTATATTGCATCCTAAAGCATGATAAATTTAGCCATTATTTTAGCTTTCTTAAGATGGAATACCAACAATAGTCACTTTTCCAATGATGCTGGAATTTTATTTTCCTAAAATACAACCAAATGGGTAATCTTTCCATATTCTTTTCATACAATGTTAAAACTTGTGTTCAAAAGTTTGATTGTAAGGTTCTAGAAAGATTTTCTAGGATTTTAAAGACCATGGTGGCCTCCAACTTCTAAAAAGCATAGATTATTGAAAATTGAAAACAAAAGGCATCATAAATATAGAATTTTAAATGAACATTATTTGATTTTTTTTTTTTTTTTAAAAAAAAGAATTGATGCTTTTAGGCTATTGAGAATGTGATGTTTACTAAAATAGTTATGTCAAAATTTTGGCTTAAAAGAAAATAAAAATAAATGGAAGACTACAAATAGAATTGGAAAAATTTTAAACATAAGATATAAAGATTATTTTTTTGAATTGTGTGTCAATAATTTACTATATTAAAAAAGAAGCTTCATATAATACATGAAAAGTTAGATAATTTTTATATTTGTCCTATTTAATCATAGAGGGTGAGAGTTTATTACTTAAATGAACATAATTTGTAGAACTGAAAATAAGTAATAAAGTTTGAATGGTAAGTATGAACTTCAAAGGTCCCTTAATTTACAACTTGTAGCTTGTTCTAGGTTACCGTGAATGCTTCCAAGAATTTTCAAATAAGACATTTTTTTCATTAATTCTTTATTTATTTTCCTACCATATCTACGTTTACACCTCCATTCAAAAGAGCAAAAGATTTTATATATTGATCCTTTTCTCCTATAAAATCAAGGATTATGAAAAGCCTTGATTCTCAAGATTTTCATAAAGATGACCTTGTGGAAATCGATTGGGATATTTTGCATTATGCTTAATTAAATAAAATCAAGAAATTGTTGATATGAACAATTGAGGGGTATGGATATCCTAGTGTCACGATCAGCTCAAAATGACCTTTTCTAGAGTTTATATAAAGGGGTAGAAGCTTTTGAAATTTCCTGGAGTAATTTGCACTTGTCCACTAGTGGAGGAGTGTGGAGAATTTTGAAAAAACTTAGAAACATACACACATCTCTAGGCAAGGGTGGAAAATAAGGGAAAAGTGTGGAGTATTTTAGAGAATTTCACATAACTCATGTACATCCTTTGTATGTAGAATTTTTATAAGAGTTTCTACAGAAATCTAGAGATGTAAGGAATCTTTATTGGTTCCAAAGAGTTCCTAGCCTAGGCACCATGCACATTATATGAAAAATGGGAAACAAAAATACTTTTTACATGTTAAGAAATGTAAAAGATGACACACCTTTAAAACACCATTTTCTGGCCTATCATTGTATGTGTTGGCCAACAATGGCGCCTAACATTGACGCTTCTAGGAAGCACCATCTTTTATAAATTCTTTCAATGACGCTTAAAAAAACATCTTTAAATAATTTTAACGACACTTGTAAAAAAAATGTCATAATATTTTTTAATGGAATAATGTTTACAAAATTGGCAATTTCGAAACTTATAGAACATCATCTTTAATATATTTTATCAATGACATATTAAGAAGTGTCATCTTTGATTCATGTTAACAATGACCCTTATATAAGTATCATCTTAAAATTAAAAATTTTAAAAAGAAAAAAATTTCAAAATTTTTTAATTTAATATATGAAAATTTTCAAACCCTTTTAAAACTCCTAAATTTCTAAATTGCTTTTAGTAAAATATGATTTCTAAATTGATTATAATTCCACTAGGTTTTCTTTCATATATATTATACTTAGATGAGTTTTAGGGTGAGGCTAAGAGTGATCATACCTTAACTTACCCTATCATTCTCAATCTCTCAAGAAATAATTTATAGGATTGAATTGTGGGTTGTTGGAAGGACTTGCATCTTTTTAGAGGCTGAGAAGAATCCACCATAGCATTGGAGGTGCTGTATAAAAGACGTGGATTAAGGTATAGGTGCTTAATAGTAAGTTTTAGGGTAAAATGACCAAGTAAAATTGTGTACTTTGATTTCAAATAGTGGATTGTAAATCAGATATCTTAGACTTCATGATTTTTTATCTTCATAGTTAATAATTTTTTTTATTAATTATAAATATATCAAAATATTTTATTAAATTATTTTAAAATAAAAAATGTAGTGTTTGTTGTAAAATTATAAAGTGAAAGGAGAAGAAAATAAGAAAGAGAAATTAGAATGTATGAAGAGAATAGAACAAAATTTCATTAGAGGTATCTCACTTTTATAGGGAGTCACAAAGAGATATACATCAATATGGATGATCATCCACAAGTTCCCATAATCCTATAAATTCTCATATTTTATAACACTCCCTATTGGATGATCATAAGAATATGCCTCATTAAAACCTTACTAGGAAAAACCCTATGGGAAAAAAAAAAGCCCTAGTGAAGGAAAAAGAGTACAATATTCTTTTGGATTACTCCAACTGCCTCGTTAAAAACCTTGCCAGTAAAACCCAATTGGACAAAACCTGGACAAAAGAAAAAAGAGTGCAGTATATCCATATTATCATTCTCTCCCTCATGTAAACATGATTATGATTTTTTTAACATTTCAAATGGTAGATCTCTCAATCTTCGTATTCCAAAGTCATACCTTAACTTTTTCAATGTGGTCGAAGGTAACGCATTTGTGAATAGATCTGCCAGATTATTGCATGATCGAATCTGTTGAACATCGATCTCACCTTTCTTTTGGAGCTCATGAGTATAGAATAATTTAGGGAGATATGCTTAGTTCTATCACCTTTTATGAATCCTCCTTTAATTTGTGCAATACAAGCAACATTATCTTCATGTAACACGGTTGCATTGCCTCTGATGGAAGGTAGTCCACATGTTTCTTGTATATGTTGGATCATTGACTTTAGTTATACACATTCACGACTTGTTTTATATGGATCAGAAAGATATTCTGCATTTGCATATCCAAGTAATTGTTGCTTTGATTCCCTTGAGTAAAATAGACTCATACTAGTAGTTCCGCAAAAATAACGCAATATATGTTTGATACCATTCCAATGTCTTCAAGTTGGAGTGGAACTATATATTATTAATAAATTGACAGAAAAAGAATGTTTGGACGTATACAATTGGCAAGATATATAAGTGCACCAATAGCACTAAGATATGGTACTTCAGGACTAAGTAATTCTTCATTCTTTTTCGCAAGGACGAAATGAGTCCTTTTTCACATCAAGTGATCAGACAACCATTGTAGAACTTAAATGATGTGTTTTATCCATATAAAAACGCTTCAAAACTTTCTAAATGTATGTTGATTGATGTACTAAAACTCCATTTGGAAAATGCTCGATTTGCAGGCCGAGACAAAATTTTGTTTTTCCAAGATCTTTCATCTCAAATTCCTTTTTCAAGTAATTTGTTTTTCTTGTGAGCTCTTCAGGAGTTCTAACAAGATTTAAGTCATCAACATACACTATAATAATTGCAAATATGGTTTCTGATTTCTTAATGAAAATGCATGGGCATATAGGATTATTCATATACCCTTCTTTTAGCAAGTATTTGCTAAGGCGATTGTACTACGTGCGTCCAGATTGCTTTAATCCATATAGGAATCGTTGTAACTTGATTGAGTGCATGCTACGAGGCTTTGCACAATTTGCTTCAGGCAATTTAAATCCTTTAAGGATTTTCATGTATATATCATTATCCATGGATCCATATAAATATGTTGTAATAACATTCATGAGACGCATATCTAGTCCTTCTAGGACTGCCAAATTAATTAAGAAACAAAATGTGATTGCGTCCATGACGGGAGAGAATGTTTCCATTGTGGTGAATACTAGGTTTTTGTGAGAAGCCTTGTACTACTAATTGCACTTTATATCTTATGATCTTATTATTCTTATTGTGTTTTCGTACAAATACCCATTTGTACCCAATAGGCTTTACATCTTCAGGTGTTTGGACTACAGGTCAAAAACTTCTCATTTTGTTAATGAGTTTAACTTTGACAATATAACTTCTTTCCATTTTGGCCAATCATTTCTATGTCGACATTATTCCATATTTCGTGGTTCATGACCTTCATCATTTCTTATGGAGGTCACTTGGAAAGTGAAAATAATATTATTTTGATCTCATTTTTCTCTCGTGTATACATAACTTATTGAGATTTTACAATTTTCAGGTACCTATGCCTCTTCAGGGGCTTTTCGTTTAATATGTGTCTCTTCAGGGGCTTCTTGCTCAATATGTGCCTCTTTAGGTACTCCTTGTTCAATATGTGCCTCTTCTAGGGCTATGGATTTATCAATTTTAAACTAATTAGTCATTTTGATGGCCTCTTTTAAAGTGCCAAGTTTTTCTTGGGTTCTCCTCTTCCAGGGAGTTACATCCTTTGAGCCGATAAGTTTACCACGCTTCAAGCGTATCTTATATTAATTTGTTAATTGTCTTACAGGGACATCAATCCATGTGCCTCTTCTAGGGCTATGGATTTATCAATTTTAAACTGATTAGTCATTTTGATGGCCTCTTTTAAAGTGCCAAGTTTTTCTTGGGTTCTCCTCTTCCAGGGAGTTACATCCTTTGAGCCGATAAGTTTACCACGCTTCAAGCGTATCTTATATTAATTTGTTAATTGTCCTACAGGGACATCAATCCATGCTGGAGTATTTGCAGTCGGGATATATGACTTTGTCACTTTCTTTGTATGAATGCATCTTGTAGTTGATTTGCAAGATTTTGCAAATGAATGATCCTTTGAACTTCTAGTTCACATTGATTTGTATGAGGATCAAGATGAGTCAAAGTCAATCCATTCCAAATAATTTCACGTCGTTCTTCTGGAACTGGCTCTTTTCCCCCCTAATGGCGAGAAAATTGTCTCATTAAAATGATAATCTACACAACATGTCATTCTACCTTTTAAGTGTATAGGTAGACTATTCACTAATTAAAAACTTCTAGTTTTGTAATGTACATCCATATGACCTTTTACCCCGAGGGACCAAGTTGGTCTTAAAAGATTCTTCTGAATCTATCATCATATAAAGTGTCATTCACATGAAATCAAATACTACTAGTGACATAGTATAAACTCTTCTAGAGCCTTTAATCAGGTTTTTATCACCTGATATAGTATTAACATTGTTTGTCATCAATGTTGTGTAATAAAAGAAACAAGAGTTTCATCAAAGTAACAAGTCATAAAACATTGTTATAAAGACCTTGTCTTTATAGAATTGAAGAAATATTATCATAGAGAAAGAGTTAAAATCAATGGAAAAATATTAGTCATTGATGATGACATAATAAGTTGTGTAAAAGTAATGAGAGCATATATAACACAATAAAAAAAATATGAAAAGATAATTTGAAGTTATATATTTCTTAAATAATCTCACACATTTGATTTTGTAAGTGTGGAACATTTATACATGAAATAATGAGGAAGTATTTCAATAATCAAACTAATTGTAGTGATAGATCAATAATTTTATTCAAAATATTATTATGATCTAAATCAATGTGCAAAAATTAATTCATAAATCAAAATTTCAAGAGAACTTCTAATAATATATGTAAATTTTTCTACTAATGACAGTATAACTTCTAATAATAGAAATTTATAAAAACTATTAAACACTTACCTATTTGTATAACTTGATATACAAAAATATTAATCTTTTGATAATATGTAAATATTATCTATATGCTTGTTATCATAACTTCATGCTATAATATATTTCATCATAACTTTTGGTTATATAAATTTTATAAAGTTATACAAAATTATTAGTTAACAATTTTGTTCTCTATAGCTTCTAGCTATAAGAAAGTACATATTAACAACTTTGGCATGACCTTTGATTAGCACAAAAAAAATTAATTTTCTTATTTTCATAACTTCGGGTTATGAATAATAATATTATATGACTTCTGGTTATATAACAAAATTAAAAAAATTATGTATCTTCTAGGTACATAGTTGTTCATTTCAACTTTCTTTTCTTTTATTGATGTTTGATAAAAGTCGACCAAATGTTTGGGTGTACGACAGGTATGCGACCAATGCCCCTTCATACTACATCTATAACACTTATTCTCATGGTTCTTAGGAAGTTTATCTTGTAAACACTTTCCATTTTCTTGTTTAACCTCAGTATTATTCCACTTCTGGTGGTGTAATGAGGTTTTCATTTTTTGAGAATTTGGTAAATTATTACTATAAAAACCATGGTATCGATCAGGGAATGATTCAGATCTAGTTGGATGAGACTGGTGATTTCTCATCAAAAACTCATTTTTGTTAAACCTTCATAGAGATGATAACGAAGGAAAATCAGTGTTTTTGCGCGATCCTATAGGGATGCTTGATTTCCTTCTTTGATGATAGCTCCAAGATTCATTGATAATTTTGTTTTGAATAACTTCTGGTTATACAAGAGAATTGGAAATTGTATGCATAACTTCTGGCTATGAAACAATTATCAATGAAAATTGTTTTCCATAATTCCTATTGTGAAAAATAAATGAGTACAAAATAAAAATTAAATCCAATATTTTTCATAACTTTGAGTTATGATTATTTTGTCAAAACAAGAAAATATTCAAATTTGTACATAGCTTCATGTTATGAACTATTTATGTATAACTTCTAGTTACACAAATAATTAAAATAAATTAAAGAAATTAAAAGTTAATATCTTTCATAGCTTCAGACCATGATTATTTTGTCAGAACAAGAAAATATTTAAATTTGTATATAGCTTCAGGCTATGAACTGTTTTTTTATATAAATTTATATATAGCTTCAGGCTATGAACTATTCATTGGGTAGATTTGTGCATAGCTTCGGGCTATAAACTTTCATTGTGTAGATTTGTACATAACTTCAGGCTATGAACATTTATTTATTTATTTTATAGCTCCTGACTATAATATTGTTTGGTATAACTTCTAGTTATACCGTATAATTAAAAATAAATAATAAAGAATCATATACATAACTTCTGGTCATATATTTGTAATTTTATAGTTTTCCATATAAATTTTGGTTATAGGGATTGCCCATATTTTTCATAACTTCTGGTTATGAATTTACCCTATAATTTATAATTTATGATTATAGGGATTGTACATATTTTTTATAACTTCTGGTTATGAATGTACCTTATAATTTATAATTTATCCCATAACTTCTGGTTATAGAGATTATACATATTTATGTATTTAAATAAAATATAAAATAGAGATCAAAAGGTAATAAAATAGAAGATCATGATATAAGTTTATCACATACCTTTTTGTGAGAAAGAAGAAAGAAAGTCTTTCCATTTTTCTAAAGGGAAAAACATCTTTCTATTTCTCTAAAGAGAAGAACGTCTTTCTTATCTTTCTTATTCTTATTTCTTATGTAGAGAATATTCGTACTGATAACGTGTTATAAAATTGTAAAGTGAAAGGAGAAAAAAATAAGAAAGAGAAATTAGAATGTAAGAAGAGAATAGAATTTCATTAGAGGTATCTCCCTTTTATAGGGAGTCACAAAAAGATATACATCAAGTTCTCATGATCCGATAAATTCTCATATTTTATAACAGTGTTTGTATATTATTATTATTTTTAATCAAATACATTTTCCTAAAAAGGAAATGAAAGCTGTTTTTAGAAAAAGAAAATAGAAGATAAAAACTAGAAAATACTTTTCAAACTAGAGGCAATCTAAGTGTCCATTTAAATGCACTTTTTATTTTTATTTTTAAAATAAAATATTAGTAATAAATTTTATATAAGATATAATTGTTAACAACACAAAATTATAAAAGTGAAAGTAATGATTTTAAAAAATTGAAATATAATTTTTTTTGAAAATGATTTGATAAAATATATAATTTATGTGTAAATTATTCTATTTTTATATAAAATTTTATGATTTTAAAAACATAATTCAATAAGACTAACTTTGAAAATTTTAGAACTTGTGAATGCTTTGGTTAAAACTTAAAAGTGACTCAAACATAAAAATATTCATTATTATTTTTTTTTCCAAAAATGAAAATCATTAATAATAATAATTATTTTAATAGAAATTATAATTAAAAATTAATTTTTGCCTTCATTTACAATTATAAAATTCTTATTTTGACAGCCTGACTTCATAAATCCATAGAAATCAACATTTTATTTTGTCATGCAAGAAGAAAGCTGCCCACCTCACGTCCAAGTGGACCTTTTCGCTGAACCGGACAGAAAGCGATGTGGTTCAGATTCGAACCCGGTCCGTCAATGGATCAGATCCGGTTTATTGCACGGGCCGTTCGAACTGAACGGACCGATGTCTGTTAATAGCAAGGAAAAGCTCTGCGTGAGCACTTTTGGGATCTGAAACGGAGTTTGTAGTCGTAGAGTCTGATAGATTTTATATGTATAAATTATATAGATGAAAGCAATCATTTGGGTATGAAAAAATCGATTCTTTTTTTCAAATTTTTGTCTCTTTATTTAATATTTTAATGCTCCAAATCTGACGCCATGAGGAAGAAGCTCGATACCCGTTTCCCGGCTGTAAGTCCTCTTCTTTTCCGCTTTATTGATCGATTATTTGATTGATTGATTGATTGATTGACCGATGGGTTGATCTTATTTTGTAGTTTCTTTCCTTTTGGGTTATGCGGCGTTCTGGGTGTTGTTTATGGGGCTGATTTTATGTGGTAGTCTGAAAATGGGATCTGTTGTTAGGTTTTTCATTTTGGGGGTTTTGCGGGTATATTTGTGATCTACGTTTTGTTTTCTTTTTAAAATTGGATTGGTTTCATTTCCATTTTTTAGCTTAGAGTTGAAATTAGTTTGTGGGTATTTGATTTTGGGGAAAATTATGATCTGGGTTGTATTCTGTTTTTGATATAGGGGTCGTTTCTTCTCTAGGACTGTGATTAGGGTTTGGGATTTTTATGGGTAAGAATGTTAATTTGATTGGATAATGGATGATTCGGCTTAGTTTAGGTTATGTTGTATCTCCAGGGAATTCCATGTTTCTTACATTTTGAATCCAGCTGTAATTTCGTGGTTTTTAGTTGGAATCTTTGGGATTCTTTTGGGATGAGCTGAATTGCCTTTATGACGCCTTGCTTAAAACAGTAAACACTGATATTTGGGTGAATTAATGGGGGGAATTATGTTGTAGGGTTGGGTCGGCTTTTGGGGCTTCTGGCCTGGCTTATTGGCTGGTTGATGAGTTCCATGTTTTGGAGTGATAAGCCATACTGTTTTTAATCAATCTGCAAATTGGTGTTGAATCCAATTGGGGCTTAAATGATAGTTAAAGGAGCAGCTTGAGTGATATGGTGAGAAATCGTTTGGCCAACCATGGGTGTGATACAGCTTCATGTCTTGTGTCCTTTGCGGCGATTCCCCTCCTAGATATATTAAAGCTCAGTTTTCTTGATTGACTTGCAGAATTTTCATTTCTGTTTTGATATATGGTTATATATTTACTTGTCAATTCTAAAGTATAAAATATGGACTATTTATGCAAACCATCTTTGCAATTCTTTTAGGTGAATTAGCTTTTTCATACTTTCTTAGTTAGTATTAGGCTCCCTTCATCATTAATAAATAGGTCAAGGTCCCTGCTAACTAGGGTGAATTAATAAATACTGCTGCAGCTCTTTATTTAGGTGTTATTTCTTTGTGATATTTAGATGAGGTATGGAATAGGCTATTTTCCTTATTGATTTATGTTCTGACAAGATTTTCCTCATTGAGTTATAGATTTCCTTTTAGAGCATGACTTTGAAATTCCAATTCTTTCCTGGGGAAGGATTTCTTCTGGTGAAGATCCTTGCAAAGGAAGGGATTTTCCTTTATATAATTTATTTTGGGCATTCAACTAGCTTCATGTTCAAATGAAGGATTTCCTTCTTTATCTTGTTAATTCTTTTGGTGTCGTTAGTGTGAATTCTCCAGGCTACCTTGTCTTCCCATGTATGAATTAAATTGCAGGACCCCTGCATTGTTTCATAGGTTCCCTTGTGTGGTTCACATTGCAGATCTCCTGTGTTGTCTCATAGATTCCCTTGCACAACATTAAATTGGGTGAACCTTACCTCTAGATGGGGTGTATGAAGCCCAAATTGTTGATCTTTGAGTACAAGTGGTATGAACCTCCTTGTGTGAATGTAAGTTTCTGCATGGACTACCTTTTCTTGTAAGAATTATTACTATGGTTGACTGGGTGACCCATACTGACCCTCCAAGTGGTCAACCTCTTATGGAATTCCACTGAGTCATATGGGTTCTGTTTTATTTGTGCGTGCCTGATTTCATGTACCTCTCCATGCCAAAGCTTTTTATGGGTTGCTGCCTTCAACATCCAATTTATTGGATTCCATGCACATTAAGATTTAAATGCCAATAGATTCCACTACCATTTGATGCATCTTATTTGACATTTTCACTTGAAAGTTGAAACACAATGGGGAAGCTAGATATTTGTGGTAATTATATCTCCAAGCATTGAAATGCTCAGAAGAGTAAATAATTGAAGATGATTTCTTGGTTTGATGCGAGGATAGAGACGTTTTGGAATGGTGAAGGATTTGAGCAAAGGAAAAATGTTTTGCATGAGCTTGAAATAATTATAAGTTGTTGATCAAACTTGAAGATGTCACTTAACAACAAAAGAAATCTATAGCCACTTGGATGAAATGTGTGATAAATATGTTTGATTCTTCAAGTGTCCGCATTAGGAGATAATATAACAAGCATATTTTGGTACAAGGTAACATTGCTGAAGAAAGCTTGAAGAAAGATGGTTGTCAAGCACTTTGAAGTTCTTTGTGAAGACACTTTTTCTTTTGAGCCTACCTTGTTAGTATTTTTTTGATAGGAAACAACAAATATACATATCGAAAGAATAAGAAGTACAAAAGAAGGATGAGGAATCCTCCCACCAAAGATAAAACTAAACAACACAATAAAAGAACAAGAAACTACACTATAAAAACTACGAACAAGCTCTCTTGGCTAGACCATCCCATTGGAACTACACACTGCGAGTCAATCTATTTGTAACACGTTAAGGGGAATGCCCTTAAAATCCACAAAACAATAAGCCCAAAGAGAAGCTAGGAAGTGAACGGAATCCCATAAATTTTCTGAATTCTTAGCTTTGTTCTCAAACATCCTAGCATTTCTTTCCTGCCACATAACCCAAATTAAAGCAATGCTCGTATTTTGCCACAAAACTATCCCCCTCTTTTGGAAGCTCCAAAACCTTTATAATTGATAGACATCATGTCTGAAATGCTTCTCGGAGGAACCCAATCCATCTTGGCTAGTTGAAATAATCTGTGTCACAACCCCATGGACAAGGAACAATGTAGGAAAAGATGGTCTGCTGTTTGTTGATTCTCCTTACTTCATGCACAACTTACAAATGTCAGGACTAAGAGCTTTGTAGGGTCTTCTCAATTATAGCAAGTCATTAGTATTTACCTTCTTGTGTGCCACTAACCAGACAAAGGACTTGACTTTGAAAGGGACTTGAGAATTCCATACAAACTTAGTAGGAAAACAAGGAGATAAATCGGGCACTTGGGACCAGGCTATAAAGAAAGACTTGACTATAAACAATCCTAAAGAAGATAAAGACCAGGATCTCGCATCTGAAGCCGAGGTGGATAAATGCATACAATCAAGAGATCGCATGAGGCATTCTAGATCTTCTATCTCAGAATCGGAAAGATTACGATGGAAATTAAAGTTCAAAGAGAAAGGGCAAGCAGAACCGAGAATTGAAGAAATAGGACTATTTTTATTCGTGACTACTCTAAATAGTCTTGGATATTGGGATTTTAAAGGTTGGTCCCCCTGCCATAAATCTTCCCAAAAGCGAATTCTTTCCGCATCTCCTACCACAAACCGAGTATACTTGGAAAAATCCTGAAAGACTTGTTCAATAGCCTTCCAAGGACAACGATGTGACCATCTAACTAAAGTGTTGGCATCCCAACCATTAGAATGTTTCCCATAAATGCTTAGAATGACCTGATGCCATAGAGCTGTACTCTCCCTAGGATACCTCCACAACCACTTCCCTAAAAGAGCGAGATTCCTTAAAGAGATCTTCCCAAACCCCAAACCCCATTTTACCCTGAACATGGAATGAGTTTCTCTGCAATATTTATTTATTTTTCATGAGCTTAAGCAATAAATATGCTTATGTTGTTGGTACACTAGATGGAATCCTTTCAAAAGTATGATCTGGACTATTGCTTTTGCATAACAGTTTAAAGTGGCATTTGGTGATAAGATAATTTCAATGCAATGAAATCACAATGGTGTCCAAGTGTCGCAGGCAACTCACTTTCCTCCATTCTTAGGTCATGTTTACTTCAATATAAGATTGAACTCAACCTGCAGAAACCCTCGTTTTAGCCTTGGCTGCAGCATGCTTGGTCTTTCCATGCAAGGAAAAATAACAAAAGACAATTCTACTTGAGTTTTTTTTTTTTCCTGTTTTTTTTAATCTATTTATTTATTGTTTATTTTCTTTTAGTTTTATGCATGTGGTGTATGGCTTCTAAAGAGTTGAGGTTTTTACTTAATTTTATTCATTTATATATTTATTCTCTTTTTTAATTTATAAACCCATGTTAACCGATGGAAAGCATCAATTTGGCAGGCTCGGATTAAAAAGATAATGCAAGCTGATGAAGATGTTGGGAAGATTGCCCTGGCAGTGCCTGTTTTAGTTTGTGAGTAGCTGTGACTGTCTTGTCTTTTAGTCTTTGAAGCTCTTAGCCTATACCTTCTGTTTCTTAAACTGTATTGTATTTATTTGATGCAGCTAAAGCATTGGAATTATTTTTGCAAGACCTTTGTGACCGTACCTATGATATAACCCTTCAGAGAGGAGCAAAGACTATGAGTTCATTGCATTTGTAAGTGAAGTATTGCAATTAATTGTTTTGACTTTTTATTGAATGCATGCTGTTTACTCAAAACTTTCAGAATATCCATGCATTTTAGGGCTAGTTTCTTTAGGCTATGTTTGGTCTTTGGAAAGTACTAAGGAAAGAAAAAAAATGCTAAGGAAAATGGTTTTCTCATATTTGGTTTCACTATGAAAAATAAAAAGGAAAATCAAATATAATTAAAATTTGTTAGAAATTTATACATTTTAAAATTATTTTATCTTTATGTAATGGAGGAAAATAAGTGAAATGAGTTTGAAAAAGCATATAAAAATAATTTATTGATTATGAATACATTTTTTATTTTCCTTTGTTTTTTTTTTCCTTCCACTTTTTCTTTCTATTTTCTTTCCTTCACATTTTCCCTCAAATTTTCTTGGAACCAAACATAGCCTAAGGGTAAGCTCATTTTGCCCATTCTTGCTATTCTTATTACAATGCAACCTGGTCTATTGGTGGTAAAACAACAGAAGTAAAGGCTGGCTTCTTTCATTGGTCTTTGAATGCCACATTAAAACATTTTATTATCTTAGAGTTATAGGTGCTGTTTGGTGTTATGTCATAAGAATTTCCACCCCATTCTTAAAAATCCCTCTTTAACATATTTCCTTTGTTACTAAAGAAGATGATGGTGTATAATAATATTTCACTATCAAAATTTCTGTTTTGATATTCTAATTTTACCATATTTTGTAACTTTGGCTATGTATGAGATTTTACAGGAATATGTTTTGTTTGCTACTCTAGCCTTGTTAATTTATTTTCGCTGTGCCCTTTTCATTATCTTGCAGCAACAACTTTAACATATAGGAGAGTTTACATGGATGTGCTTTATCTACAATAAATTTCATGCAGTTATATTAATTGCTAATCAGTTCACATTGATTTGAAATCACCATATGATAGGTACTGTTTAGTTCATCTATTTGTGAATTGATCAACAGGGATAAACTATGTGAAAATCATACAAAAAGGTCTAGTCTGGGTGAGCAAGCTTTCAGCATCTGATATATCATTTTAAAACCATATGCCTGAAGAAAAGTGAAAGCATTAATGAATTTTAACTAACTGCTATACAAAGGGTCAACCCATCAAATTAATGTTATTTTTTAATGTTATTTGATGTATAAGTGGGGCCCTATCAGATGGTGGGTCTGTTCTAGACTCCAAACATGATGCCCATGCATTGGAAGGAGTATTGATTATCATTTTAATTTTTTGCATGCTAATCTATCAAAAAGAATTGATTAGATCGTGGGGCCTGATCCAACTGATGTTATTAAACTATTTTTGACCATGTGATTGGCATAATCTTTAACTTTGTAATTTCAATTCCATCAACCATACGGTTCCCCCCATTTAAAGAAATTTGAAAGCAGAATGAAATAATTGATTTTTGTGATTCAGCCTTTTATTACAATTCATCTTCTAAGAATGACCCTTTTGATGTTGGGTATAGATCTTGAATAAATCATATGACAAACTCTTATATAGATTCAGCATTTGCCTCTTACAGTCCCGTTTAAGGGAAGGAGTCATGGTAAACTGTATACCCTTGTTTATGGTAATAAAATCATATAAAGTTAGTGACACGACCAATTTGTGTTCATCTTTAAAGAGCACTGAACACAATTTTTTACTTATTTATTTATTTGTCTAATCATCAACTAACTATTCATTGATATGAACTTTAAGTATTAACTGAAGGATGAAAAATCCTACTAAAAACACAAGGATGATCAAAAAGAGGAAATCTAACAAGAGTTGCAAAATAACTATTCTGAACAAGTATGAGACAACATGTACAAAATATGCAATGGTGTACAATTGAAGGGGGCAAAAACTTTGCTATAAAAGTAACTATCTGCTTGGCTCCCCATTTAGCTAAACAATTAGTAATTTCACTAGTTGAACAAGGGGACTAAGAGAAGGAACAATGCAAGCTGCCAGCTAGATTTAGGATTTTATGGAGCCACGTGTTGTGTTTCCAAGGACCTCTCTCCAACTTAGACACCCATGAGATCACATAGCAACCAAAGCCTTGGGTTGCAATAAACCTTCAAGAGCTAAAGATCTCTGCCTCAACCTTCTCCTGTTGACTTAGACAAGGCTTTCAATGCTTACCTATGGTCATCCCTAATGACACCTCCAATTCCTTGTTGGCTTGGGTTACCTAGAGACACCCATAGGTGAGTCAATGCTGACAAGATCTTACAATCTGCCATCATAGACCTGCAAACCATAGTCTAATCAAGTTGTAGAATGTTCACTGGAGTATCTTTAGAAGCTGAAGAGGAAGAAGCCTAGAAGGATGAATAAAAATGTATCAGATTCCAAATTATTTCTCGTAAAAATTCATCATAGTTATCTCCCTTCAAATTTTTCATCACAACTAAAGGGAAACCACATGTCAAAATACTCCCAAACCCTCTAAAAGAGATAAACAACATATCTGTCACATTCTCAAAGAACCCAATCCATCCCAACAATGCTAAATACCTAATCTATCACATTCTTGAAGAATCAGGAATGGATGATACAAAGGAGTTTCTCACTCAAAATTCTTTGGTGGTTAGGAAATTGAGTGCAAAGTGGCTGGTTTATGTACCATAAATCTTCCCAAAAGCAGATCTGCGAGCCATCTCCAACAAAAAGAGAAGTATGATTGGAAAAATCTGAGAAAACTTGTGAAATGACTTTCCATGAGTAAGGGTGCTACCACTTGACTGCACTATTATCATCCCAACCACTGGAGCATGACCTGTAGATGCTCAAGATGGCCCTATGTCATAAAGTGCAAGTCTCCCTCATGAACCTCCATAGTCACTTCCCTTAGAGGACTTTATTCCTCTTAGAAATCTTCCATAGACCCAACCCCCATACCCTTTAAGTTTCCACATTTGGTCCCAACTAATGACGTGTTCCCTCTTTCCTTCTCCTACTCTCAACCAAGTTAGATCCATCTATAATTTTCTCAATTTTAAGTGCTACTTTAGAAGGGATCTTAAATATTGACAATAAATATATGGGTAAGAGTGAAAAGCAAGACTATATTAGGGTTATTCTACCTCTAAGGGGTGAGAAGGCTTTTTTCCAACCATCCCATGTATGGGAAATCCTATCAAGTACTGGATCCCAAAATGAAGTAGTTCTAGGGTTTCCTCCCAAGATGAGACCCAAATACGAAGGGGTCAATTTGAGGCTACTCACCCTAGCAAGGTTGCTAAACTAGTAATACGAGTTTAACTTGCATTGGTACCTAGAATGTCACTCTTCTTAAGTTAATCTTAAGACCTAAAATGTGTCTAAAGACCAACAAAATGAGCTTAAGGCTATATAGATCTTCTAGTCTAGCTCTTATAAAAAAATCTTACTTCTACCAACCAAAAAACCTTCCAAGATTCAATTCTCCTCAACTCTCATAAGACTTTGCTCAAAACATTGGCCACAACAATAAAAAGGAAGGTGGAGAGCATCTCAATCCTCTAAAAGCCTTAACCCACCCTTTGGCATAACCTTTTACTGAAACAATAAAACGAATTGAAGACAAAAAAACCCTTAATCCAACACCTTCGTCTTAAATTAAGCTTTTTCTTTCCAAACTATGGTCCAGAAAATCCCTACAAACGTGATTGTAAGCCTTCTCAAAGTCAATCTGGAAGCCATGCCTTCTTTACCGAGGCATCTTTTCTCAATCACTACTTCACTTGCTGCTAAGACAACATCCAAAATCTCTTTCTCTTCAACAAAAGCTCCTTGAAAAATATGGATAGTTTCATATAGCACCCTTTCAATGTGGTGTGACAAAACATGGTGCTATTGTCTTGTAGAGGCTTATGACCAAACTGATGGTGTCTAAAATAAGATATTCTAATGGTCTAGGCACCAGTGTTATAAAGTTGGCATTAGTACTCTTATTCATGTGCCCGCTGTTGTAGAAATTTTTATCAAATCCTCCTTAATCACATCCCAACACTTTTGATACATAGCTATGGAGAAACCATTATGGTTGAGAGCCATTTCCTTGTCCAATTGAAAGGCTACTTCATGAACTTCCTCTTTCGAAGAAGGATAATTCAACCAGATATCACACTGTTCAAAAATAAGGGATCAATCAAATCCTTCTATCCTCTAAGAATCCTATAAATACCTACTATATAACTTTTTTAAAAATCTTAAAATTTCATTTTAAATTCTATCTTGGTTGCCTAGCACTAAATGTTCTTTATTCATGAACGATTTGATAAACTTTTTGTTCCTTTTCCAATTAACGACCCTGTGAAAAACCTTTGTGTTGAAAAATGTCTCAATTTTTCATTTGGGTGTATTTTTATGTTTTTGATAATTTCTTCTTTGGATAGTGTTTCATAAAGAACTTTTGTATTATTATAAAGGAAGTATCCTATTGTGAGATTTTATGATATAAATAAGTTTATCCCTGTATAAATTATTCCTATGAAATCAAGAGAGAATATAGGACAAGATTTTGATTAAAAGGATGAGTCCTTTTGGGTTTAATTTAGGAATTTGAAAGTTTTTAGGATTGTAAGTACTCCTTTGAGTATAGTGAATTGATTTCCTCTACCCGCGGATGTAGGCACATTGTCAAACTACGTTAAATCTTGTGTTTTCTTATGATTGTTTTTTCATTTATTTTTTATTTTCTTGTTTATTTCTCATTTGTTTCCACATAGTCAGTGGTATCAGAGCTGATACGATTTTTGGGACTAAGTACAAGATAGCAAACTTCTCTTGGAATAATTTTCGCTATGACAATGGCGAATGAAAGAGGACCTTGTATATAGATTGGGAAGGTCCTTATATGGTTTGAACTTTGAAGAAAGCTCCTCGCCAATGATACAAATGTTTTGACATGTTCATAGTATCTCATGGATATATGCGATGTGAGTATGATTGTTGTGCATATTTTAAGCTTCTTAATGATGGATCTCATATTCTACTTTATATGTTGATGATATGTTGATTGTGCCAAAAGTAGGTCATATTTTGAAAAAATGAAGTATACATTGACTAGTGGGTTTGATATGAAAGATTTTTGGACTCCAAGGAAAATTTTTGGCATTGAAATATAGAGAGATAAACTGGCTAGAAAATTGTGGATGTCTTAAAAGAAGTATGTTGATAAATTATTGCAAAGATTGAACATGAGTGAAGTCAGATATGTGAGCATCCGTTTTGCTGCACATTTTAGATTATCATCTTAATTGTGTCTCAGTATAGAGAAGAAGATGTAGTGTATGTCAAAAGTTCCTTACTTTGATTCTGTTGGTCATCTCATGTATTTAATGGTTTGTACTAAGTTTAACATTACGCATGATGTAAGTTTAGTTAGAAAGTATGTAAATCTTAAAAAGGAACACTGGTACACTGTAAAATGGATTCTTAGATACCTTGCAAGTACTTGTGAATTAGGAATTTTATTTGATAGAGAAGGTGCATTTGTTAAGGTTCTTGGATATATGATTCAGGTTATTTTGGAGACCTTAATTTTAGGAAGTCTATTACTGATTATTTGTTTACTTTTGGTGGTGGACCTATTAGTTAGAGGTCTGTATTGTTGGATGTAGTTGCATTATTCACAACAAAGGCAGAGTATATGACAGTTACGGAAGTTGCAAAGGAAGCTTTTTGGTTGAAAGACTTTGTGGAACAACTTAGCTTTGAGAAAGAAAGGATATTGCTACAGTGACAGTTAAAGCTCCATTTACTTAGCAAAGAATCAAGTTCTTCATTCTAGTACAAAGCATGTTGATGTGAGATATCATAAAATTAGGAGTGGATGTCATAAGGGAAGATATTGCTATTAAAGATCCACACACGAGAATGCAAATGATATGTTGACCAAAGTTGTTCTTATGGATAAGTTCAAGAATTGCTTAAATATTATTCATATTTTCATTTTTTTGAAGATGGAAGGTCAGGTACTCCCATCTATAAAGGAGTATAATTTAGTACCTTAGGGAAGATACATTTAAGATGTTTTCAAATTTGAGAATTTGAGCCAAGGTGGAGATTGTTGGAAAGTGTCTCAAATTTCCTTTTAGGCTTATTTCTCAGTCTTGGATATTTCTTATTTGGATAATATTTTATGAGGAACTTTCATATTATTATAGAAGAAGTGTTCTATGATGAAATTTTGTTATAGAAATAGATTTATCCTTCTATAAAATATTTATATGATCAAGAAAGATTATATGAAGAGATTTTAATTCAAATGGTGAGTCTTTTGGGTGTAATTTGAGATTTTTGAGATTTGAGAATTTTTATGATTGTAATTACTTCTTTGAGTATAGTGTTTCTGATTTCCTCTCATGATAGGTAAATTTTTCCCCCATTGGGACTTAAACCTGGAATCTCCCACAAACCCTCCCCATCCCTTTACCACTTGAGCTAGGACTCAAGGGCTCCCTTGAATGTAAACATATTGTCAAACCATGTTAAATCCTGTGTTCTCTTGTAACTGCTTTCTTGTTTATTTATTTATTTTTTTTGTCTTCTTGTTTATTTCTCACTTGTTTCTGCATGATACTTTTGAGTTGCAATCTCCTTCCTTTGCCCACCTGGCCATCGCTTTTTGCCTCCAGTGGGCCCCTTCTCTGAGCAGTAAATTCTCCAATCGCTTTCCTTGCAATTCTCAAGGCTATTAACTTGTTAACAAATTCCCCTCATTTTCACTTGAGTCAGCAAAACTATCTCTATAATGGTAACTTCTTTTTTCTCTCTAATGTCCCCAAAAATGTACTTGTTCCGAGACTTCAGCTTTGGTTTAGCAAATTGCAGTCTTTGCATAAACTTGTGACCCTCACAGCTCTTAACCCAAAACTATTTCCACCAGAACTGTGAAATTTCACCTGGATTAGATATACTGACCTATACATGTTGCCTAATAGATATCCATGTCTGCAAGCTATGGGTGAATACTGCCAATAAATGCTAATAATGACAAGCTTTACCTGCAAATGTATATTGTTGGCTTCTCGGGTGAATCTAGTTTTTGCAATCATCAAATCTCTTTTGGGAGGAATCTACTTTGTCAACCATGTATAATTACAATTTCAAAATAGCAAAGCTGAAAAATATGAAGTCAATATGTCTATATGCTGTAAAACCAGAAAACTAAGATTTGCTCAACATTGAAGATACTCACTGTTGCTGCAATTTGCTTCATGTGATTATTATCTCCACTTTTCAAACCCTATAATCGGTCACTATATTGGTTGGTCTTTGCATGAAACAGTTCTTAATCTGAGTGTTAATCTACGAAAGAACTGAAAAGCTTCTAGCTATGAGTCTGTTGCAAGACATATACTACTGCTTCTGACAATGCAACACATAAAGAACTAAATAGTTTATCACCAACATCTTTAAATCACACACAGACAAGATATAAAATAAAAACTTCTATAATGTACCATTTAATTTGACTCTTAAATATTCTTATCACATATTTCAGATCCATAACATGAGCATTCAATAAAATTTTGTAAACACTACTCATATTTAATAATTCTAGAAGCATAAGCAAGGATGATGAGCCCTAGGACAATCCTTGATTTAGTTAGTATGTTTGTATGTGTCTCCATATTTTGTGTGTGTGTGTATGTACATATATATCTGTATAATATCAATGTATAGAGCAGATAAATTAACATCTGATGTAAGGCGCCTCACACCCTTTAACTTTTCTGGGGTCCAACTTTGTTGAAGTGTACCACTAGATAGAATTCCATTATTTCATCTTTCATACCAAATATCAAGTTGGTCGGGCTTCAGATATTAGTAGCCATTTAATCCATTAGCTTTTGTCTTTTCATAAAGAAATAAGAATAGAACCTAAATCTTGAGCAAATATGGATGAGATAATTTATAAATCTTAGCATTTTATCAATTTGATAATTGGCAAACATGGAACAAAGATCCTATCTAACAGTGTGATTTATGGGAAGTGAACATGACAAAGTATATGATGGTTTAATGTAAGGAGATTTACACCAAGTGTATCAATCCTGACTCATAGGACTACGCGGGGGTTTCATCCAACCGTTCATTTTTATTTATTTATTTATTTATTAATTTCTTGGTTTTTTTATCCTCATTGTTTTTTTAAATTGTTGACTGGAATTCTATGGTTTTCACAAACAAACCTTATTATAGCTAAAAAACGGAATTTATAAGATTAGATGTATGAACTTCTTCTCTTACTCTCTTTTAAGAAATTTGACAGTATTTCCTAACAACCAAAGAAACTCTCCAAAATAAAATGGCCAAGATATCACTCTTGTGCACAACATTTATTAAGAATGTTGGTGAGAATGAGTACGAGAGAGATTGGTAGGGTGAATGAGCTTTAACATTTAATCAACACCTCTTTTTTCCTTTCAAACTATTTTTCTCATATGTCAATCAAATTACAAATGATTGATGACTCGTGTAATGGATGCACACCTGATTACTAAGTATCTGTTAAACATAAGAAACATTGTCTTAGACTTACAGTTAAGCTCTTTTCTGTTGAATTATCTTGTTTGGGTGGGAATTCTTTTGGCATTTGTTTTCTTGTATGTGAAATCCCACTGTTCCTTTTCCTAGTTCTCTTATTTCTGCCCTTACAACTTTAAATCTCAATATATTGAATTGGTCTTACTAATTCCTATATTGGTACTGCAGGAAACATTGTGTCCAAAGGCACAATGTATTTGATTTTCTGAGGGACATTGTGAGCAAGGTTCCAGACTATGGTCATGCTGATGCTGCTGGTGATGATCGAACCATGTCAAAAAGAAGGTTGGCAGTTCTATTTTCTTTTCTTCCATTCTTCATAGTCTGTGCTGATTAACAAGTTAGATATACTAAATATTGTTCTTCCAGGAAAGCTGCAGGGGATGAATTCAATGAAAGCGATGAAGAGACTAAAAGGAGCAGGATGGTTAGTAAACATACATCCAAATTACTTGGAGAACATTTACCAAGCATCTATAATGTGAAATTGATCTCTGTGTTCACTTTGTCATCACATTTTATGGGTGCTTATTTTCTTTTAATAAACATTTAAAAATTCAATAAATAATAAGTTCAGTTCCCTTATTTTTACTTACTTTATTCTTTAGATATGTTGGTTATGTGATGACCCATCTTTTATGACCAATTTGTTTGATGAATGGAAGGGAACCCTATTTTAAGTCATTTTCATTTGAATGCTTCTGAGCTTTAAAGCATCTTCAAACATAAGTTAATGTCTTCAATAACCAACCTGTATGCTCAATGCAATGAGGTAGAAAAATCCAAACTATTTGGTTCATTCTTCAGAATGACCCTTTCAAAACTCAATTCAGTTGAAACTAGGAAATTGAATCGTCATCAAGACATGCTAAAAGAATTTATTAATTTATAAGCTCCTTTTGGGTTGGCCAAAGCAATTCTTCCCCAAGATTATTATGCTAAGCAGCTCTAGATATCATGAAGAAAATGCATAATATTTTGGTGTTTCTTGAACCATGAAATGTTGAATTGTTTAGTAATGCAAGAGATGCTTCACTTTTTCACTGCAGCATGAGATGAGTCCTGTCAGCAGCAGTGGCAGAGGGAGAGGCAGGGGACGTGGAAGAGGCCGTGGTCGGGGCAGTCGAGCAATAGAGAGAGAGCCTGTTCCACATGATGTAGAATCTGACCCCTGCACATCTTTGCCACACAGCAGTAAACATGACCCCAACTTGGGAAGGCCAATACCCAACATTTCTGAGTCAAAGGAATTAGTGAAGGATAATACTGCAGTGAGTGATGGTGCAAATCCGGTGGTTCGAAACTTTGATCTGAATGCTAATGTAGATGAAGATGTTACAGCCACAGTAGCCACCAAAGCAACAGCAGCACCAGCAGTACTAGCACCAGCACCAGCAGCAGCAGCAGCAGCAGCAGCAGCAGCACCAGCAGCAGCACCAGCACCAGCACCAGCAGCAGCAGTACCAGCACCAGCACCAGCACCAGCAGCAGTGGATGTCCGTGACTCATCGGCAGAGACTGCCACTGAGGCTAAACATGAAGAGTATCCTGGCTGGTCACTTTCTGAAATGGACAGAATGGCAATTGATCCAGTCCAGCTTGCACAACTCAATTCTAGGATAGACGAGGAGGAAGATTATGATGAGGAAGGGTGAGTAGACATGCTTCTCAAAAGGTTAGTTATGGGGGAATTGAGACTAGTGGGAAGCACCTATGGAGACAAAAGGAACAACCACAAAGATGGCTTATACATGATGTGATGAACCGTATGTGGTATGCAGCACCTATTCCCAAGAATCTCTTCAATTTTTCCAGGGGTTGTATCATCTTAAGCTGGCTATTAATGCCATCTGCTAACATTATCAGAGGTAGTAGTTTACTGACAATTGGAGAAATATTAGGGTTTGCTCTTAATTAGCATTAAAGAGTATGTGAAATTCTTAGTAGAGGTAGATTGTCATTCAGAAGTTTCTTCTTTTGTTTTATTAATATAGCATCTTATCTAATCTAGTAGTGTTATTAAAACTCACTTGTGTTTCCCATTTCTTTCCCTGCATTTACCCTTTCCAGATGTGCCTTACATGTCAATTTTGAAAATGAATTGGGTCTTGATGAATGCTAACTTAGGTATGAAATGAGTTGTGGTTTCAAGAACCCATTTAATTTTTGGTTGTGTTTGCTCTCTCTAGGCTTTGCAAATGATGCAAAATTAGCTTGAATTAATTTGTTTAAACAAGCTAAGGGAAGGATTGTAGGATGTACTATCAAAGTTCATACTTCATATTAGGTCCTGTTAGAATGGCCTCTCGACAGTTAAAAGCTCTATTGATTATCTCTCTAAAATCATGGCTTCAACTTTGGTTTTTTTTTTTTTTTTGATAGGAAACGACAAAATGATATATTGATAGAAAAAAGGAAGTACAAGAGAAGGATGAGAAATCCTTCCACCAAAGAAAATTAAACTACAAAAATACAAAAACAAGAAGTACATAGTAAAAACAAACAAACTCTCTATATTAGACCAACCCTTTGGAGTTACACATTGTTAATTAGTCAAGTTGTAACACATTAAGGGGAGTCCCCTTAAAAACCTTAGAACAGAAAGCCCAAAGAGAAGCAAGGAAATAAATAGAATCCCAAAGATACTTGAATTCCTTGCTTTATCCTAAAAAATCCTCACGTTTCTTTCCCGCCACACAACCCAAATTAAAGTGATGCTCGCAGCTTGCCACGATACTATCCCTCTCTTAGATAAACTAAAACCATTATAATTGATGGACAACATGTCAAAGATGCTCCTTGGGGAGGACCCAATCCATCTTAGCTAACTGCAATAATCTGTGTTACAACCTCATCGTCAAAGAGCAATGTAGGAAAAGATGATCTGTTGATTCCCCATGCTTCATACATAGAATACAAATATCATAACTAAGAGCTTTGTAGGGTCTTTTCAATTATAGCAAGCCATTAGTATTTACCTTCTTGTGTACCACTAACCAAACAAAGGACTTGACTTTGAAAGGTACTTGAGAATTCCAAACGAACTTAGTAGGAAAAATCGGAGGAGAACTAGAAAATTGGGATAAGGCATGAAAGAAAGATTTGACTGAAAAAAACCCTGAAGAAGATAAAGGTCAGGATTTGGCATCTGAAACCAAAGGTGATAGATGCAAACCATCAAGTGACCACATAAGGCCTTCTAAATCTTCTATCTCAGAATCTGAAAGGTTGTGGGGGAAATTAAAGTTTCAAGAGAAAGGACGAGTAGAACCGAGAATTGAAGAAATAGGAATATTTTTATCCGAGACTACTCTAAATAGTCTTGGATATTAGGATCCCAAAGGTTGGTCTCCCCACCACAAATCTTCTTAGAACCGAATTCTTTCCCCATCTCCTACCACAAATCGAGTAAACTTGGAAAACTTCTGAAAGACTTGTGCAATAGCTTTCCAAGGACAACGATGTGACCATCTGACTATAGTGTTAGCATCCCAACCATTAGAGTGTGATCCATAAATGCTTAAAATGACCTGATGCCATAGAGTTGAACCCTCTCTAGGGTATTTCCACAACCATTTCCCTAAGAGAGCGAGATTCCTTATAGAAATCTTCCCAAATCCCAATCCCCTTTTTACCTTCGGATTACATACTACATCCCAACTAACTAGATGATCTCTTTTACCTTCCCCAATCCCTGACCATAAAAAATCCCTTTGCAACCTCTCAATTTTTGCAGCCACTAAAGTGGATATCTTAAACAAGGAAATGAAGTAACATGACATGTGGGTGAGGCAAGATTGGATAAGAGTTATCCTTTCTCTAAAAGATAAGTAAGCCTTTTGCCACCCATTTAATCTTCTCGATATCCTCTCAATCACTGAATCCCAAAAGCCATAAGCCTTGGGATTCCCTTCCAAAGAAAGACCTAGATAGAGCATAGGCCAACCAGAAGCCTTGCATTCAAGCAACTCAGCCAACCTAGAAATATGATTCTGATCAAGATTGATGCCATAAATATTACTCTTGTCAAGGTTGACCTTGAGCCTAGAAATATGCTCAAACACTAACAAAAGACTCTTGAGAGTATGCAATTCTTTCTTCCTAGTGTTAGAAAAGAAAATGGTATAATCTGCAAATTGCAAATGGGACGCCCTAGTTTTGTTCCTACCCACCCTGAAGCCCTTCAACAAATTTCTTTCCTCTGCTCTCATTAACATCCTGCTCAGTACATCTGCGACTAAACCAAACAAAAAAGGGGATAAAGGGTCACCTTGTCTTAAGCCTCTAGAAGCCTTGACCCACTCTTTAGCATTTCCATTCACCAAGATTGCATAAGATACCGTGGATAAACAACCACTCATCCATTTCCTCCATCTAGGACTAAACCCCTTCTTCTCTAACACGTGATCCAAAAAATCCCAACTCATATGGTCATAAGCCTTTTCAAAGTCAATTTTCAAGACGACTCCTTTTTCCCCTAATCGTCTTTTCTCATCCACTATCTCATTCGCTATAAGAACCACATCCACTATTTGTCTCCCTTGAACAAAAGCGCCTTGAGTAGAATGGATGGTTTCATGTAGTACCCCTCTTAGACGCCCTGAAAGCACTTTGGCTATTATCTTGGAGAGACTAGTGATCAAGCTAATAGGTTTAAAGTCTGAGATTTTCTTTGTCAAGCTTTTTTTAGGTAACAGAACTATGAAGGAGGCATTAATGCTTTGATTGATAATCCCGTTTTTGTGAAACTCTACAAACACTCTCACTAAATCCTCCTTGATCACATCCCAATAATCTTGAAATACTACAATGGTAAAGCCATCAGGCCTCGACGCCTTATCCCTATCCAACTGAAAAATGGCCTTAGAAATCTCTTCTTCAGTGAAAAGGGAGTCTAACCTAGACGCACTCTCTTCCGATATAGGGGACCAATCTAAACCTTCAACACTCCAAGACTCTCCAATAGGACTTGCGTATAGCTTTTCAAAGTAAAGTAAAATCTCCTCTATGATACTCTCAGAATTATTCAATACTAAGCCACTTTCATTCTCCAATACCTTGATAAATTTCCTATTTCGTCTGTCATTATCCACTTTATGAAAAAACTTTGAGTTACAATCCCCTTCCTTAACCCATTTCACCCTAACTTTTTGTCTCTAGTGAATTTCTTCCCTCAACATTAATTTCTCTAGCTCCCCTTTTCTTAAGGCTCTTTGAACTAGAAGTTCAAAAGTGAAACCCCCTACTTGCTCAATGGCATCAAAGTTAGCTAAATCATTAAGGATGCTTTTTTTTTTCCTCTCATTTAGCTCTCCAAAAGAAACCTTATTCCACTCTTTCAAATTAGCTTTAACAAATTGTAATCTCCTCATGAACTTGTGACCTTCCCACTTATTTCCTTGAAAACCTCTCCACCAACTTCTAAAGCTCTCCTTGAAATTAGGATGTTGCAACCACATATTCTCAAACCTAAAAGGTGTTGGGGCCCACTTGAATGGGTTGGTATCCAAAACAATCGGCCAATGATCCGATGTCCTTCTAGGAAGAGCTTCTTGAAAGCTTTGAGGAAAGAATTGCCCCCACTCATTTGAGTAAAGAAAACGATCCAATCTCTTACACACGGGAGACTCTTGCATGTTTGACCAAGTGAAAGATGCATTCCGTAAAGGTGGATCAAACAATTCACATTCTCTTATAAAACCATCAAAGTCCTTAATGCTTGAAGTTAAACTAGAACCACCCAATTTTTTTGAACTTCTCCTTATGACATTAAAATCATCGCCCACACACCATAACGGAAAAGATAGACAAAAAATGTTTAAAAGCTCCACCCAAAAATCCTTCCTAAGTAAGGGGCTGTTTGGGCCATAAATTGCGGATAGCCAAAGGGGTCCGTATCCATCCAAAGCAAACTTGACTGAGACCAAGAAGGATCCTATTACCACCTCCTCACTGCGCAATTTTTTAGAGTCCCAAATAATCAAAATCTCACCTGAAGCCCCGCACGCTGGAAGAGCAGCCCATTCCTTATTCCTGATCGTCCAAGCACTACCCATAAACCTTCTGTCACACTCCACCTTTTTTGTTTCTTGAATCATCACAACATCCGGATTCTCTGACTTCAGAAAATCTTTAACCACCCTTCGCTTATTCCTTGATCCTAAACCCTTGGTATTCCAATTGATTATTTTCATGGAGAAACCTCATAGACCCTAAACCACCAAACCAGTTCCAACAAGTCTCATATACCTGTGGAGCATCTGCTCTTCCTCCTGGAATAAACCTTAATATCCAGAGAACTTAAAACATCACACACTTTATCCATTTTCCTAGGGGATAGGCCATCTATTTGGAACTCGCCACCCTGGCTAACTGTATCCAGGTTGGAAACCTCCTTAGGCAAAATGAGTTTAGACTTACTGGGGTTAACACTCTCAAACAACTAGTTTGAAGAAGCAAACTGGGCCTTCACCTCATCACGGACAGGATTGCCATCATATTTTTTTATCAAAAGTGTCAACAACGTCTTTTTTAGAAAATTTTTTAGAAATTACTCGATTTTCCATAGGAGACTAAGAATGAGAGACTGAATTAGGAAGACCTGGACCAGAGGGATTGGGCAAAGGAAGTGCCAAACCACAAGAAGGGTTAGAAGAAGACTCGGGTGACTGAGAAGGAGAAGACATGCATACCTTTAAGTTTTCCATTACTGACATTTCACAATTCCCCTTAAAGTTGAGCCATTTACCTTTTATTTTTGGATTAGAAGGTAAATCTATGACTGATGAACCACAGAGATATGACCCCACTCGGCCCAAAAAACCTTCTGTCTTCTTCGAAGTGGGGATTGCACAAAGCCGCGTCACCTCTTGACGATGAGGTCCCTTCCCCCGAACACTGCTTTCGATTCCTTGTCGATTGACAGTGAAAGAGAGGACTCACTCTGAATCCTCGTTCCATTTGAGATCCTGCCTCGAAATCCTCTTCCATTAGACACTCTTCACTAACTGACGATGACTTCCCGAGCAAAATAGGCTCGCTGCGACTTTGAAGTCCTTGACGACGATCGAAACTTGGAGGAAAGTCTACAGCTTCTTTGAAATGACCTTCTCTTCCTTCTGCGCAGAGCCCCTTGTCTGAACCTCAGAAGTTTTCCCCTTTCTCATTACAACATCTTCTTTCCTTCATAACAAACCTGTCTTAATAGAGGGCTTCATTCTTCCTATTCTTTGGCCCAACCACGACAAGCCTTTTAAGTTACAGCCCACTATTGCGGCTAATGGTGGGCTAGGGTTGGGAAGAGACTGGACCTTTCTCTCAAAGGCCTGACCATCCTCATCAGAGAAAGCCTCGTCCCCGCCGGCCCTAACTTCGACTGGATCTTGAGAGCATGCAAACAATGGAACCTCCTTTGCAGAAGATCCTACGCGCTGGATCGTTGAGGACGACAACGCTACAGTCTCGTGGGCTTGAATACCAATTGGACCAGCAGGAAGCCCACAGTTTTTCGTCCTAATCTGGGCCTTAACAGGCCGAGCTTTAACTAAGGTCTCAAGCATAGTGGGCCCGTTATTATTTCCTTTCTCTGACTCCCTCCCCAGCCATTCTCCCTTTTGGAAGCCAGGTTTAAACTTGAATAACGATAACATGATCGGGGGAGAAGCCTCCTACTGCAGCACTCATTATCCCTAGTGTTACCGCATAGCCCCTCTGCATTCTTTGGCCTCTGAGAGACGCACCCTCCCGCTGGCATCAACTCATCCCTGCTACGGATTGACTCAGACCTGAAAAGGTACCCAAGTAATGAGGCAGTATATTATTCAAATTTAGATTTTTCTTTTCTTTTGGATTCTACTTTGAATAAAGAAGCACCTAAACACATTATTGCCATTTTACCTTGTAGTCTTTCTTCAGTTTACTAAATGGAACTACAAGAAACTTATACATAATAAATCGTTAGGCAAAGAAAATGTCCTCCAAAATAAGAACAAAGATTTGTAGTGAACCCTTAATAAAGATCAAGGATCTATTTGGACAACACATGGTAAAGAAAAATGCATAAGAAAAAAAAGGGCAAAAGGATGAAATCCAATTTTAAGAATTTTCCTTCTCTGACAATGCGCAAGCTGACTTCATGTTGTAAACATTAAAAAGCTTTTCTTTTGGATTTCCAAAATTAAAATAAACCCAATTCTTATTCAGACTCAAATTTAATTTCTTTTGTCTACCCATATTCAATTTCCCAGTCCCAACAACTTAAAAGAAGAGTATTTAGTGGATGATAATAGAGTTCTAGAGCGTCCACCTCAAAAAAATTCCAAGTTAATTTTCTGTGGCATTAAATAAACAAATATCTTGATTGCGTAGTATCATCATAGAATAAAATCTTCTATAGATGGTCCATTCTAGGGGAATCATGAGGGCTATCATAACCTGAAGTTTCCTATATTCCAAGAAATCTATGCTCATTCATGTCCTATATTCCAAGATTTCAATAATTGTGAATAATGAAAGAAATATAGTAGTTCACTAGATAGAGCATACCCTGTGGAAGGTTGAAAGGACTAGAACAAAAAATATTGCTATAACCACCATATGGCTAATGCTGTAAAACCTTCAGATTTGTCACAATGTAAACCAAGAGTCTTTATCTCCTGCTAAAGTAAAGATTATAAACCAAAGGACAGGCATACCATATTTATTTACTCCAAAAGGTAAAGATTGTAAACCAAAAGCACCCCCATTAAAACAAATGCTAAAAATATGCAGAGTAAATACTATAGTTTCATTTCATAATTTCATATGTATTCTGTTTCCACGGATTATTATCATTTGGATGTTTCGATAAGACAGAAAAGTTCCAAAATCAAGAATGGTCTGGTGCCATCTGATTCAGCTGGTAAGCACCTTCATTGTTCTTGTGCACCTCAACCTTATACTTCTCTTCTTTGTCTCCCCTTTTGACTTTCAGAAGCATATCAAATTTCACCAGATTCTGTGACACCTGTCATAACAGTGGGGAAATTCATTAGTAATTACAATTTGCACTTAAAGAGCATGTTTAAAAGTAACATAATGGAAATCAATCAATTTTGTTTTTCATACTTCTATTTTATTACAAGTATATTGTTTTCTTTCTAGGATTTTGTTGTGTGGATATGATCCACCTATAGAATTTCATGCAATGCATGCAAACTATAGCACCACTTCTCTTGATACAACTGAAGTACTGAGAATTTTTTCAGTGGAAAAATGTAGCAAAAACAGGAGGCCAGTTATTCAAGGTGAAGACAGAAATCAACGCCAACACCAAACCTAATTCCTAAATTGAAAAACCTGTGGGCTGCAGCTCGTCTTTCCTTTAATTTCTCTCTCTCTAGTTTCTATTCTTTTGGGGTGTCTTGATTATGAGTGTATGCATACAAAAGTTAAATAGAAATTAGCTGATCCAAGAATCAATCTCGTGCCATTGTGTGGGAGTATCTCCTAAGACTGTGATCAGAATATAAAATAGAATAATTTGTTATTTAGTCTTTCCACTTTCTCTCTATTTAATTATTGTTGGATATTGGGATTTTGCACCAATAGGATTTGATTAATTAGGGATTCACTTCAGATCTTGAATAATTCTAAAGAATCTTAAACGTTCAAATAGGGGCATATCCAAACCAAACAACAAATCCCCCTCCACACTCAGCTATTCTTGGAAGAAAGCAGAATGACCATGATGCATAGGCTCCTATGTATCCCTAAGCACAGTGGCTTGGTGCTGTCATGTATGATAAGACTTTTCTCTCTGATGACCCAATGTGCTACATGAGTATAATTTACTAATTATGACATGTCATATACAATTTTCTTAATCAACGTTAATTAACTTCTCTCTAATCCAGAGATCAAAATGAGACTTCTTTCAAAAATTGATTTTAGATCCAATAGTCTTGCTCACTCCTATTTCTCCAGAATGAGATTTCCTTCCAAGTCTTGCCCAAATGAGAGATGTCTTAAAAATACTCAAAACAGTTCATCTAATTCCCATTTACAATTTTTTTTTAATTATTTATTTATCCATTTATTACAACATCTGAACATAGTCATCTACCTTATGTTGAGCCGAGTAGTTTCTGAGGGCTAAAGTTCATTATAAAGTGAAAGCTTTTGCTTCATCAGTGGCTGATAAAAAGAACATCCAGAGAACCTCAAGTTCAAAAGGCAAAATAGAATGCCATGCCTGGATTGGTGCGCATCATGCAAGAAAAGTGGGAAAAGATGAACCTTTTGTTTCTTCATTATCCTTCTACATTCCATCATTGGTCTTTTATTTTCCATATTCAGTATTAGTTATTCTCTGTTGTTGAGATGGAGGTGACTGGCCACCCAAGAAATTTCATCATTGGAGTCTTTTTTAGGTGTTTGACGAGATAAAGGCAAGGTGTCACAATTTTCTGCTTGCTAGGCAATCTTTTGAAATATCCATCTAGAGAGAAATTGTAGGATCCTTAGGAGAGATGCAAGTGTATTTCTATGCAACTATAAAGAAAAATGGTTTTTTGCTTGTAAGGTGATCGTCTGGCTAGGAAAAATTGCTGGATTCTTTAAGGGTGGATTGTATCTATTGTACATGTGTGGGGCAAGATCCTTATTCCCACTTCTCTTAAGGCTGCTGAAAAGATAAAGAAACACTTAATTGTCTGTGCTCAACCAGATAGACTAACTTGGTAAGGCAAGACAAATTATGACAAATGCTCCTCTTTCCATAATGCAAGATAGGTAAAGTGTTAGGAAGCACTTCGGAGAGAAATGGGCTTCATCATCTGTACTTCCCCTAAACCTCTTGGAAACAATTTTGCAATGAGACAGAGCCTAATGCACTTTAGGAGAGCCTCTGTCATTTGGCCAAGTCAGGATAGGTTGTGCTTGAGACTGCCTACATTTTGAGACAAATTTAATCAGGAGGCTTGGGAGGATGATTAAGGAACCACTAAGGAAGAAAGGGCATATGAAGAGGATCATACCAAGGGAATAATCAGGAGACTAGGTCAAATGAAGAGAGGGACAAAGACTACAGAGTGTTAAAGTTGTTTCAGAGTTATCATCCTCCTATTCCATTCTTTTGCAAGTTGGGAGCTTTTACTAGGGTTCTGTTTGTGTAGTCTGCTCCTTTGCCCCCTCTTTTCTTTCTTTCTTTCTTTCTTTCTTTTTTCTTTAGCCTTTAGCTTCAGTTGAAGAAGGATTTCTATACCATGGTTCTTCCACTTTTTCTTACATTGTATTCCTCAATTAAGTCTATCCCTAATCAATTGAAGACAAGTAAGCCATATCCCCACTAATAGAAAAAATTAAACCAAGGTGATAAAAAAAATAATAAAAAACGAAAGATTATATAGAGCTGACCTCAGCCTTTGCAAGAAGGATCTCTTGAAGTTCATGGGGGAAGATCGAGTTAGACCTCTGCTGGAGGGTCTTGATAGCATGATTTGCTGCATTCTGGACTTCAGGATCATGCGCTGGCACTTCTTGCCATCCTGGCCCATGACCATCTGATTTCAGAACCCAGATCAGTATTCTTTGATAAATAAAACCCAGGTCAATATCACTAACATGGAGTTTATAATTGAAAGCAACATGGAGCTTCTTGGGAGAGACAGAAGGGGTCTTAAGACCAAGCCCAGAAATACAGATTTACTTCCCTCTTGATGCAAAATGATAATTCTTATTAGGTCCCACAAATTCAAGTGTTTGGGGAATGTAAACAGAAAGCAAGGTGCAGTTTCTTGGGAAAAGAAGTTGCAGTTTTTGGGACAATGTTCAGTCTAAAGTATGATCTTGAATCATTTTTTCTGAGAATGTAGAATGCTTTACATGGGAGGAATTGTATTTAAAATTATTATTCAAACTAACCACATCTTACTAATTAACATCAATCAAATGGAATTATAAATCAAACATCAAGAACTTGAATCCAAGAATATTAGCCACCTTTCTTGACACCCAGATCTGAAGGGGTCAATGTTGGGACATCACCAGCATGCTTGAATTCCTGCAATTCCTTGAAGTTCATCCATGGCTTAACCCAAACCTTTGCCTCATACAGCTTCTTCCTACCAGCATCAATAACCTCAAGGGTAAGATGATGTAGAGTACCAGCAACCACCTGCTCTTCTGCCTTCACCACCCTTGCAAACTCAAGGAGTGCATTCTTCAAACAAAAATGGTCAACATGAGTGGATACCTCAAAAAAACATTTGATTGAGAGATAGGATATAGAAATGAAATGATGAACCGATCAAAATATAAGGTTTGTTGCTAAGGAGGTGCACCAAGGGGAAAGAAATTAGAGTATTAGATTAACGGAAGTAGCATAGCATACTATGTAACCATGAATGTACTTATTAAAGCATACCTCACCTCCCAATAGGTCCAACCCTCCACAAATGCTATTTGGTTTTGAAGAATCATAATTCTTCTCATATCTTCAACTTTACATTTTTTACTAGGCAAAAACAAAATATTATTATCAATATCTGATAAAAAGGGGCACATCGAACAAAGGGCACTAAGAAAAAAGAGAAGGAAACAAAAAACTTCTCTGCCTTTACCTAGTACCCAACCAATCAATCAAGCAGAGACATGGAATCCTTGTAAAGACATTTTCTAACCCACAAACAAAGAGTACTCAGGAAGGAAAGAAACAGTAGGGCTTTTGAAAATGAGGGACATTCGATTCAAGGGTGTAAATCTTTTTTCCTTTGTAATCTTTGGGCGTGGGCTAAGAGGTTTTTTGATTCTGCCCCCTTCCTTTGTGGATTTTGTAGATTGGTAGGCTCTGATTAAGGGGTTCTTTAATCTCTTTTGTATACCACCTGTATACTTTGAGGCGCTTCCTTATGTGCCTTTTTCTTTTTTAATATATTACTATTTTTTCATCAAAAAAAAAAAAAAAAACAAAGAGTACTCAGGAACATATCTCTAAGACCTGGTTTGATGGATCCAGGTTAGCAAACACACTACGATTTCTTTCCTTTCAAGTGTTGAGAATAGGACCAAAAACCTACCCCACACCTTCCTAAGCTATCTTCTCACAAAACTCCTGTGTCAGATTAAAAACCACTTACACTGAACAAGGCAACATCCACTCAACTCTGGAAAGAGAGAATACAACTGCCACAATATCATTGTTTTTATGCAATAAAGAAGAGAATGATCAGCTTATTCTTCTTTATTCTTGCAAAGATAGAAGCGATTCTCCAAATTTCAATCTCTCTCTCTCTTGTTAATTCTCCAAAGTCAAAATTTTCTCCTAAGCTTCCCAAGCAAGAAAAACCCCCACTTTTGTCCAACTTTATAGATTCACAAAATAAACAATTTGCAGCATCTACATGAAGTATCTCTCCATGTCACCATGATTCCAATGATACTTATAGCGCATTTTCAACCTCCCCCAAAGGTGATCACATGAAAGCATTCCCTTATATTCCTACGTGCCCATAAACCCTCTTTTTTTCTATTCTCTCAATCATAGTATTCACAATATATAGAGAGAGATCAAGACCTTTATTTATTTATTAAAGTATATTCCATATAGAGTTATTTTTCCCAGATTTGTTTGATATTTGTTCTTACATCTGCAATAGGAACAGAGAGAAAGATTTTAAGCACGATAATAAATTCCATTCAAATTCCACAATTTTCTCAAATGGAATCCTCCCAATCTCTTTCCATCAAAAATCATTTTGGCTCCAAACAACCAAATTAAAACCCTTTCCTTCTCCCCAACGTAACATAGTGCAGCACTTCATTAAAACGAAAAAACCAAGCAGTGAAAGGAAAACAAAGAGATCAAGAACAACAAAACAAGAAAATTAAAACACCTCCTTCTTGTTGTGTTCTTCAACAGCAAATCGAGCAAGGCTATCGATCTCGGCACTGTTCTGAGTACCTTGGGACTCCTGCACTCCCCCTAGGGTTGCCATTCTTCACCAAATCTTCTCTCCAAAATCTCTCCTTTGCGGTTTCTACTTAATCGATGTGCGTATAACCGAAGCTATTTCCAATTTAATTTCTTCTGCTTTTGCTTTTGCTTTTGCATTTGCGCTTTAGCAATCTTGAAATGGCGGAATGCTTGGGAATTGGATACGTGTTGAACACTTGTCGAACGTGGGATCCGCCTCGTGTCCCCCAACTGACTCTGGTGGGGCCGCCCTTTAACCGACGGCTTTCTTCCTGGCTAAGTTTGTTTCCGTGGGAAAAACAATAGGAATTGTATGTAAACCAAATCCACCGTTTTCCAATTCCCAAAGTCAGCCTTCTTGATAGGTAAGTTGTTTGGGGTAAGAGAAACGATGGGAATCGTTTGTAAGCCAAACCCACCGTTTTCCCAAGATTACAAAGAAATTGAAGAATAAGGGCTGTTTGAATGTATTTTTTAGAACACTTTTTTGTTCTTCGAAGAAAAAAATACAAAAAAACATATTTGATGAAAAAAAAAAGAAGATATTTTTAAATAACATTTTTTTTAGTTATTTTTTATTATTTTTATTTATTTTAATATTAAAAATAAGTTAAAAATATTTTATATTTTTAAATAGAGATTTATTCTACAAAAATTTAAAAAACGGTTTTTAAAACTGTTCTTAAAAACTATTTTTAAAAATAGTTAATAATCAAATCCTAATGTGCTAAACATGTTACTAAAAAGTTGTATTAAAGACAAATATTTCTTCGAAGATGGGTTTTTTTTAGAAATATTGTCCTAAAATACGAAGTTCGACATACACCTATGAACTCATATTCATATGAAATATGTAGTAGATTAACCTCGTAAAATTAGAATTTACCTTAAAAATCTCTAATTTGAAGGATTAATGTACTAGAAAGGTAATCACATTACTTTTCCAATTGAAAAAGTGTAGGAATCTGAACTTAAGACATTCACTTATTGGTTTATGTTGGTCATTCATTGAAGGTTCATTCCTACTTCCAAGTAAACTCAATCAACATCAGGAGTCAAACTAATTACAAAGCAAAAGAGCATAAAAATCCTTTCCAAGACATGATACATTTTGAAAGCTGATCATCACCTAGCTACTGAACATCATTTATTCTTATCAACAGATCGATGTGAATGTGTCCCTTGCTCTCTTGGGTGTTTTTCCATCTCTGATGCGCTCAAACAACTCATCTTCAACAATCACCTTGAGCATGTTGAATTCTAGGCTATCCACATAAAATGCTTGAAATGATCCCAAAGAGAAGCCAAACCAACTTCAGTAGTATTGTATTCTAGCAACCTCTAGCAGTAGTGTGTATTTCCTCCTGGCAAAAAGAACCCCCAAAAAAAAAAATACAAGAAAAATAAAAAGATAAAAAAAAAAAAAACAGTAATTATTATCATCTTGTGTTCGTAAAAGAACACAATAATGTAGAGCAATATATCTAAAAGTCATGATCTATGATAATATTTACTGTAGCATCTTGAAAAGCCATATATAGAGGGCTTTCACGACATAGTATCGAAGCTTTTTCTTGAAGGCGTAAGCCCAATAAAAAAGTAAAATTGAGGTTGGCTAGTGGGTCATGTGTGTACCACTGCAACCTTTATCCGGAGTGAGGTTGCGACCGAAGGGTATTGGAGTCTGATCTCCGACAAAAAGCTTGCCAACAAGGGGAGTAAGAGGTGAAAAGTCATATATGGAGGGATTTCACAACACTATAGAGTCGTTTTCTTGAAGGTGTAGACCTAATAAAGAATTTTTCTACCAATCTATCTAATGTTATTTAAAGTTATACTGTATAACATCTTAATATAGATCAATCCACTATATGTATTTTCTTATATATAGATATCAATTACATATGTGTACATAGCAACCCAATTCTATTTCTTTGCTTTGATTTGTATTGATTACAATTAATTTGAAATAATCGAAAGTGAAAACTCTTACTCTTATGGGTCTAATTCCTAGATTTCTTATTATTTCAAATATGAATCCTGGTATCCATCGAAAGAATCAAATCAATGAAGGAAAAACAGTATGGGCATATATAAAAGAAAACCAAGTAATCTTTTTTTTAGCATTTCACCCTGCTGGTGGATTATGTGTGTGCCATTGCAACCTTTGAACCCGAAAATATTGGGTGGAGTGGGGCAGTGATAGAAAAACTTGAAGACAATGATTCTTGACCTTCTAGACAATGATTGCCTAGAAGAATCAAAATACAAAAATTATAACTGGGCATATATTGCTTTTGTCAAATAAATTACAAAAAGCATAGAAGTAGAATAGAAGTTAAAATGATAAACCTGAACCATAAAAACGTGAGGATGGTGCACAAATATTGAAGAGAGCAAAGGACAGGTGTGTGAAGCAAGTAAGCTGACTATTCCCCCATGCATCTGTCAGTTATCTCAGGACAACAGGAAAAATTCCCACCTTATGCCTTATAATTTTCATCTACTTCTATGAGCATTTTATCTAACACAAAGTACAAACATGAATAGCACAGTTGTCAAAACAGAAAAGACTATGAATCTTAAGCCTAAATTATTAACACATATAAAGGATGGGCATTGCAGACCTAAAATGTATGGCGGATGGTGGACTTGAATGAGAGAGAAGAGCAGGAGTCCATATAACCAGCAATCTGTCGCTGACCATTGATGTAAATTTCTGGGACATGAGAAATCTTGGGCCAGTCTTCTCCTATTTCCATTTGGCATCTTTCCAACAAGTGTCTGCACAAGGAGATTCTGAGTGTCTGTAGAGTGCTAAGGCAGCGGATCTCTTCTGGCAGTGATTTCAGCTTGGGGCAATCGGAAATTTGAAGCTCTTTAAGTGACGTAAGGCTACCAATCCAGTCTGGTAAAGTTGCCAAACCAGAACAGTCGCCAATTGTTAGGCTTTGGAGCGAGGTGACTTGTAGAAGCCCTTTTGGAAGAGAGACCAACTTTGGAATATATTGGATATGCAGGTGATGCAAGCTTCTAAGTCCTTGGAATGGCGTATCGTCATCATCCTCTTTATCTGACAAATCAAGCTCTCTGCATTGCAGAATCCGTAGCCCCTTAAGAGTAGTGAGATGTTGAATCCCTTGAGACAGATGCATCAGACTATGACAGTCATTAATTAACAAATTGCTGAGAGAAGTGAGGCATCGCAGCCCTTCTGATGATAGAGATATAAGATCATCTATTCTTGAAATAGACACAGATTTCAATGAAGAAGAGACAAACATTAACTGCAGCAGTAGCTCCTGACTAACATTATCCAGGTTTAGTTCCTCAAGACTAGGAAATGACGGTAGTTGCAAGGATGTCAAATTAGGACAACCACAGATATGTAATTCAGAAAGACGAGGACACGAATGCAGCTCAAGTGATGTCAAGTTAAGGCATTCACTGATATCTAATTTAGAAAGGCATGGAGATGAAGGCAATAGAAAGGATCTCAACTCAGGGCAGTCACTGATATCTAACTTAGAAAGGCAAGGAAATGGGGGAAGTATCAAGGTTTTCAGGTTCATGCAATGCTCGAGCTCTAACTGAGAAAAACAAGGAGATGGAGGCAGTTGCAAGGATGTTAAGTTATGGCAACCCATAATAAGAAATTCAGAGAGACAAGGAAATGAAGGTACTGACAGAACTTGCTCTTCTGTTCCATCCCTCCTCCACCATCCCTTCAAATTAGGCAACTCATAGAGTTCGAGTCTTTTGAGAGATGGGAAAAATGGATCAGTTGCTGATGAAGACTCATTTATGTACACTACCGCAGTTAAATCCTGAAGCTTCAGAAGCTCAAGAGAAGGGAGTTGACCAAAAGGTGGCAAATCTTGGCATCTGTCACATCTTCGTATCTCAATACGAGCTAGGTTTTGAAGCGACAAACCCAGATCATTGTTCATCATCCAACTAGGGAACCTCACACCTCCATAACCATATATGTAGAGCTCCTTGAGATTTGGGTGCGGTTGGAGGCCTTCCATCACCAACTCAGCATCCTGACTCCTGTTAGCTTCTAGATCCCACCAATTTAATCTCAAGGACTGAAGGTACTGCTTTCCCTTCAAAATTGCTTCAGTGGATTCTAATGCAACCGCCCTCACATTCTCAAGAGATTGGATACAAAGCTCTCCTCGCAGATGGTCAAGGGATTTCAATTCAGTTAGCCCAGCAGTTTCATCATATCTGGAGTCTACTTTGTCATTCCCAAGAACAAATAATGGTAGATGTTGAAGCATACTCAATTCTCCCAAGCCAGAAGGCATATGAGTCAAACTACTGCATCCATCTATCTCAAGATGTCTTAGATTGATCAATTTCCTCATGTCTCTTGGCAATGCTTTAAGTTCTTCACACTTAAAAAGTTTCAGTGTCTGCAAATGGTGGAAACTTGTAACAGAATTGGGGAGCACATCAAACTCATTATAGGAAAGGTCAAGATACCTCAGATGATTCAATTTGCCAACAGATATCGGCACCTTCTCAATCCCCAGTCGACTTAGATCCAACACACGTAACGACCTACATGCTAAATCACATGGAAACTCTTGATGAGAGAACACAAAAATGGTTCTTAAGTGCTTTGTCTTTAGAACCTCCTGTAATGAATTCAAAGCTTCCACCAGCGACACATGACGGGCTCTTTCCAAAACCCTCCCTATTGCATTTCCCATATCATTTTTTAAAAAGGAGCACTCAGATCCTGCCACCGATTGTGCGAGATCATGGATAAGATCATGCATTTTGCAGCTTAATATATTGCCATAACTGTCTTTTTCTACCTCTTGAAAGAAGGACTTCGACAACAGTTCCTCAAAGTATTGATCACCGATATCTTCCAAATGATGTCTTTCATCCGAGGTATGAATATAACCCTGTGCTATCCATATCTGGACCAATACTCTTCTCTCAATTTTATGATCTTTAGGAAACAGCCCACAATATGCAAAGCATTGTCTCAGATGAACCGGCAAATTATCATAGCTCAGCTTCAAAACCCGTAAGATGTTATCTCCAACATCAAGCGACATCAAATTTTCATTATTCCTAATGGACAACCAATGGCTTTTTTCGGCCTTGAATTGCAGTGTGCTTCCTAAACTTCTTATCACCAGTGGCACTCCCTTACACATCTTTATAATTTCTTTTCCTATTGTTACTAGGCTTTGACACACTTTTTCCTGCCCCCTAAAAGTCAGTTTTTCAAACAAATCCCAAGATTGATCTTCTCTCAAACCTTCTAAAACATACGGAGAATCGATTTTCATAGCCGACGCAACTTTTGCGCTTCGAGTAGTCACCAGAATTTTACTTCCTTTAGCACCAACAGTCAGCAGAATTCTCAATTGATCCCAGCTTTCAAAGTTGTCATTCCAAACGTCATCCAGTACCAATAAGTACCTCTTCTGATTTAATTTTTCATGAAGCTGATTTTTCAGAATATCCAACTCCAAATCTCCCACAACTTCATTGGTTGTAGACTTCAAAATTTTTTTAACCAGCGTTTTTGTATCAAAATCATCAGAAACACAAACCCATATCCTAATCTCGAAATATTTCAGCACCCTCTCATCATTGTATACCAATTGGGCCAGGGTAGTCTTGCCTAAACCCCCCATGCCAACAATGGCGACAATGGAAAGATTTTCTTCATTACCAGATGGCATCAACAACTCCACAAGATCTTCTTTGTTTTCATCTCTTCCAATAATTTCAGACGTCAACACAAAAGAATGAGTCTCTCTCCCCCTATTCTCCACACCCACATCTATTATGGGTCTGGGAAGGAAATTAAACTTGGAAATATCATTAGCAATTTCATCAAACCGTAGTCTAATATCCTTAATTCTATGACCCATCTTAAGGCGAAACGCAAGTTGACTTTTAGAGGTGAAGAGACGGCTTACTTGTCTGGCAATTCCTCTTTGCATATCATTCTTTGGTCGCAGGTGTTGGACTGCAAAATCATCCAGCAAGTCATCGGCATCATAGACGACATCTTTGAGCCTCCTCACCCAACTTTCTACTGCTCGGCTCTTCTCCTCCTGCTGCTGCTTCTCAGCATCGACGAGTACAGCTTTGATGGTGTAAAGTGTATTCTCAAGCTTCCTCAGCTCCTTATGGACCCCATGCACCAATCCGATTTCTTGAAGAGCAATGGAACCCAGCTTTGTTAAAAGGCTTTCTGCAATACTAAATGGAATTTGCTCAGCCATCTTTGGAACAATCAAGAAAAATGATGGAGAATACAAGAACAAAAACGACTTATAGTGTTAAGAGGAGTAAAAGAGAAGGCAATGAAATCAATGGATACCTGACAGCTATCTGCTTTGGGGTGGGGTTAGCTGGCTAACTTATTCAATATACGAAAATTCTAGAGAAATTCTTAGTTTTACATTCGTTGAAAATGGGTGTGGGTGCCCAAGTGCATGGACCTGACTCAACCCATATTTTAAGAAGGGTCTTTTAATAATATTTTAAAAGTGGGGAGATGGGAGAAAAATCATTTTCTTTTTCTTTTCTTTTTTTTTTAAAAATTTTTTAAGATGGGTCGTTGGGGAGAAAAATCGTTTTCTTTCTTTTTATTTTTTATGATGGGTCGTTTTCTTTCTATTTGTTGTTTAGGGAGAAAGACCGTTTTCTTTCATTCTTATTTTTTATTTTAAATAAAGTTTTCTCCCAAAGGTTTTCTTTTAGAAAGGATAAGGTTGAAAATTTTGAATGGTCCCCATAGTTATGGCTTCATTCATGATGTGGGATAAAAAAGAGTGCAACAATCAAATTGAAAAAAAGATTGAAAATGTAAATGTTCATACGATGAATAATGAATATATGAAAATATTTTATTGAAATAGTGGATGGAATACGCTCAAAGTACAAATATCTTAATGTGTTTGATGATAATTATAGAAAATGTTTCTAATATTTTTAATACTTGAAAAATAAAAATTTTCATATGTTATAAAAATTAAAAATACTTTCTAAAATCATTACCAAATGTATTTTTAGTTTACAAAAGTTAACACTAATTCTATTCATTGTGTCGAATACAAAATTATATCAAAATACTTAGAAGAGAAAGAAGCAAAATGCTTAGAAGAGAGAAAAGCATGTATGTGATTTTATGAGCATCCACTTTTTGTATTTTATACCCCCAACACATCACCAATGGTGCACTATTACTTATTAATTTGGAGGGTTAGGTCAAAACTCTAAAGCTACTATTGGTTGCTGGAAAGTAGTAAGAAAATTAAAAAAGAAAATGTTAAAAAAATGAATTTCTTATATTTAATTATATCATTAAAAATAAAAAAGTATGAAAAAAAAGTCAAATATAATTCAAATTAGTAAAGAACTTTATATTTTAATATTTATATCAAAGAGTTAAATATGTAAAATGAGTTTGAAATTAGGGATAATAATGGGATGGGTTCAAGACAGGTTGCCCTCATCCCAACCCCATCTCGTTTATTCAAAATAATTCTCATCATCGTCCAATTAAAAATATTAAACGAGGCATGGTGTGTATGCAAATGATATCATGTTAGTTTCAAAAACTGAGTTGTAGAAAGTGAATATTTCTCATTGTATTAGAAGATATCTTTAGTACTTGTACACTGGTATTTTTATATTCATTTTGACAACAACATAACTGACTAACCTCCTACCTGAAGACGTTTTTAACAAACTTTTGTTTGTTGTAGCTGGTCTTGGTTTGTTGCAACTAATCTCGGGCAATTAGCTTCTAATGACTTGGGTCTTCTTCTTGTTGATCAGCTAGGTATTGTCTATCACCCCCCTATAAGTTCATAGGTGAGAGAACAACAAAAAGCTTTGTTTTGAAACTAAGGGACTGGGAGCTTGTAATATGTTTAGTGAAAATATTAGCAACCTGTTCGGATGAGGGAATATATTGAATAATGAGTTGTTTATGAAAAACTTGATCCCATATAAAGTGAAGATCCAACTCAATGTGTTTGGTCCTAGGATGGAACACTAGATTAGTAGCCAAGTGAGTTGCACTTTTATTATCACACCAAAATAAGGGTAGAGAGGAGGAAAAGAGACAAATTTCCTATAAAATAGATTGAATATATCCATGAATATCCAACGAGGTGGATTACTACATGTGAATGTCATAGGATAAAGTGCCCTTGAGATATTGCAAAATTCGTTTTACAGCAAGCCAGTGAGTAGTGGTGGGTATAGCCATGAACTGACAGGCTTTATTAACGACAAATGAAGTGCCTGGTCTGGTAAGGGTAAGATATTGAAGTGCACCAATTGTGCTTCGATATAAGGTGGCATCTGAGAGAGGTTCATTGTCAAAATGAGACAACGTTTGTCCTAGCAATCTCAGAGTAGTAGTAGGTTTGGAGTCTAAGATGGCAATACGAATTAAGAGGTTTTGTGCATACTTGTGTTGACTGAGATGAAACATAGTACCATGACAAACTACTTTAATGCCCAAAAAATAATTGACATAGCCTAGGTCATGAAGAGCAAAGAAGGAGTTGAGCCGAGTAATGAAGGAGGAAACCTAAGTTGAGTTGTTGCCTGTTACTAGTATGTTGTCTACATGAATGAGCAAAATAAGAACATCATGTGTTGAATGATGAATAAACATCAAGCTGTCAGCTTGAGAATTGAAATCCCCATCCAAGAAGTGAAGTCTTGAGTTTGGTATACCATGCCCGAGGGGCCTGCTTAAGGCCATATAAAGCCTTGTTAAGCTTACAAACATGGGAAGAAAATTGAGAATTGATGAAGCCAGGGGTTTGATGCATAAACACATGTTCTTTAAGATCTCCATGGAGAAAGGTATTTTGAACATCAAGTTGGTGAACCAGCTAGCTAAATGAGAGTGCAACTACAAGTATAATGTGAATATGCAAATTTCTCGTACACATCATGCCCTAATTAACTTTTTTGAAAAAAAAAAAAAGTTAAAACCTTTTTTTAAATTTTTTTTAATTTGATTAAAATAAATATATTTTATAAATAATTAAAATATTATAGTTTTCTATAACTTATTTTATTGAAAATTAATTTTATTATTATTATTATTATGTTAAAAATATGAAAATAAAAATATTTAAAAATTAATTTTATATATAATCAGGATAGGGCGGGGTGAGATGGGACAAGGAAATACCCAAACCTATCTCAAATCCATATTGAGTTTTAAGAAAAATCCTAAACCTACCTTTAATTTATTTATTTAAATTTCAAACTCATCTTATTTGGAATGATGTGGAATAAGTACCAAGAAAAAAAACTTACCAAAAAAAAAAAAAAACGCACCCCATTGTCATCCCTATTAATTTTCATATATTTGAAAAAGAGCAATAACTGGGTTTTTTTTAGATGTTTTCATATATTTTAGAATTTTCATACCATATATATTTTTATTATATGAAATAAAAAATCTTGTTAAAATCATTTAAATAATAATTTTAATATTTTTATTTTAAATTGTATTTTGAAAAATAATTTAAGTTATATATTGAAATAAAATTTTCAAATTAACATTTTACTTTACACATAGGTTTAATTTATTTATTTTTATCATTTTAAAAAATAAAATAGTAAAGAATTAAAAGCCTAAAAAAATAATAATAGGGTGCATTGTAAATAATACAACATAGTCACATAGTATAAATTTATTTTATACAATTTTCATATCCTTTAGGTATTTTGGCATTATGAGAAAAATCATATTCTTTAACTCAATTATAAATATTTATTAACTTTTGAACTCAATTTTACACTTTTGTGAACTTAGGCTCATTATCAAATTTATCTATTGCTAAAGCATAATTGTCTCTATATTTTAATTTTTTGTATTTCTCTTTTTATTAAAAAAATTTGAAAAAGGAAAGCACAATAGATATGTTAATATACTTTTAGTAATATCTTTTTTTACTAATTTAATTTAATTTTTATATTTTATAATTGAATAAGTTAAACTTTAAGTAAAAACAAATATTTTCTATAATTTAAATTTTTTTTATTTTTTATTTTTAAAAAAATGTTTTATTTTTATTATTAATTTAATATAACATTTTAGTAACTTTGTTGAAAGTAATTAATAAACTTTTTATTAAAATTTAATATTAATTGTAGCATTTTGAAAACGTAATTTTCATATATTTGAAAGAGAGCAATAATTGTTTTTTTTAGATCTTTTTCATATATTTTAGAATTTTAATATGATATATATTGTTATTATATGAGATAAAAAAATCATGTTGAAATCATTTTAAAATAATTTTAATATTTAAATAATTTAAAGTTATATATTAAAATAAACTTTTAAAATCAAGATTTTACTTTGCACGTTTAATTTATTTATTTTTACCATTTTTTATTTTGTTTATTTATTTTTACCATTTTTTTAAATTTCATAATCCAAGGGCTCACACCACGCCTTCAATTTGGTGTTTTTTTACTAATAAGTTATTATTATTATTATTATTATTATTATTATCAAAAGAAGAGGTAAACATCTTTAACATGTAGAATGACTTAAAATACTATAAGATAAAATAGTAAATTAGATAGAAGTGACCATTAATAACTAATCATTTATCTTTTTTCTTCTAGGAGCAATTTTTTCAAATTTTACTTTTTCGATATTGGCAATTTATAGATGTATCTTAATATTAGGTAATTATGTTATATGCATTTTTGTGGATAGCAAATGGCACCTTTTAAGTTAAAAATAAATTAAAAAATATAAAAAGTTATGGTAAAAAGTTGTGCTTAGAATTTCAAGTAAGATTTTTATAAGTTATTACTTTTTTAGAGATTAATACTTTAGGTTCTGAATGAGAAGTGTTTTTTAAAAATTGTTTATGATGTTTTGTATAACAAAATTTAATTTGATAATTTAAAATATTCTTAGCGTGTTATCTATACTTTTAAGTTTTTATTTTTTATTTTTTTAAAGTTTTGCTTGTAGTGCTTTTTTTTTTTTTTTTTTTGAATCATTTTTCACATTTGCATAATTATTTTTTAAAACAAATCTAAAAAATAAGTAACATAAATTGAAACAACTTAAAGATGTTTAAAGAAATAGTTATCAAACAAGGCCCTTTTTTGGATTATTGGATAAAAAGATAAAATAATATTTAATTCAAAAAATAATTTGCATATTCTTTTAATATTAAAAATGATTTTTTAGACAAGAATATTTTAATTCATTCAATTTTTTGTACACTTATCGTACAAGTTAATTTCACTCATCTTTTCGTAGGTGTGAGTTAAATATATTTAGTCATTATTAGTTTGAAATTCCATTAAATACTTTATCTATTCTTCTAATTTGTTAATTTCACTCACCTCTCATTTAATCCAAGCTAGAATAGTAAGTGAAATTAACCAAACAAAAAGAAAAACGAGCCGCGTTTATGTGTAATTAAATTAAATTTATAATTTTAAAAAAAAAGATAATTATTTTTACAAGGTAAAGTTTATTTTATCCTATAATGTAATTATTGGTTTTTTATCTTCCAAAAAAAATTCTCCCCAATTAAAAAATAAAAAATAATACAAGTAAAAGAAAACCAAAAAAAAAAAAAAAATTAGAATTATGTTCTATTTATTTGCTTTTGAATCTACAAACTATTAAGATATTTTCTCTCCCATAATATTTTTCCATGATATTAAACAAGAGCTTTTTTGGAAAAAAAAAAAACAAAAGCAAACAATATTATAATTACGGTAATTTATAAGAACTTTTTTTGTTGGGTTCTTCAACAGCTATCAATGCTATTTTTATATATATTTGTGATGCAAGGCAGACTAAAAGCTATTGAATTTATTCATGATTTTGAGTACACTTACATAATGATTAAATTTATTTTAATTAAATTATTCATATTAATTATTTTCACTTTTTAGAACAAAACTTAATTAATTAACATTAATTTGTCAATGTTGACTTCAAACTACAATTTTTAATGACTTCACACATTTTAACAAATTCCTCTTATATAATTCACTTTGCTATGTTAATCCATGTGTCTAAGATGTTTGTATCATAATTTCATTCCTCTTATATAATGGACTCTGCTATGTTAATACATATGTGTAAATATCTCATATTCATTGAATTGGTATGGATTTTAATGTTTTAATTTGGAAAGTATAATTTCACTTATAATAATATTAACTATCAAACTACGCAAATTTCTAATCTTTTCACTTTTCATAATCATCAATGCTACTTTCAACTTTTCGTCTCTAAGTTTATGATTACATTGCAACACTTCTAATACTCCAAGGAAAGCCAAATTCTTCTTCAATTCAAGAATGAGCCATACCTGTGAGAATTCTAACCTCTTAAGCTTAATTCAAGAATAAGTAATGCCTATGAGAATTCTAACCTCTTAACCAGTGTGACAACTAGACAATTCAAGACACTTAAAGTTGATAAGTCACTATTTTTCGAACTTACTTGTTGAGCAAGATTAAACATTATGGAAGGTAGACATGAATAAAAGAGACGACACTCACAAAGTTTTGAAAGAATTGGGATTTTATCACTAAGAACACAATGCCTTGAAAGCTCTCAAATACTTGATACCTTGGCTAAGACCATCACTTATTTATGGGCACCATTGGAATCCTCTAGAACCCCTTAATGATTCCTTATAATTCTAGAATACTATAGAGACTACTACATACTATAATTAAGGAAAGGATCCTCTACAAGGGAAAAATCCTCTCAATCAACAACCAACTCACATAAGGAATAAATCTTCTGACCATCACAAAATTATCTCCAGCAATTTGAACTATAAAATATTTCTATTTAAGTAAGTCATCAATGAAATATATCACAAATTATTCCCTTTAAGTCTTCCTTCGTTACATATGAGCTATATCTAAGAATTCTTTATAATACTCCTAAAAGTTTAAGATTTAGTCATGAAACTAATTAAAGAGGGTGAATAGGTAGTCTTTTATCATTTAGCACAAATATTCCAAATTTTTATTTTTCAAGAATTCTTTAATTGATTTAATAGTTATTCAATAATTCAAGATGCAATTGCTCAAGGAAACACATGATTTAGGTGGAAAACAACCCACAAAGCTTCTCAAAGACTCCATGGATGTAAAAAACACGAGATTAGAAATTAAAAAGCCATAATACACTTATTATGAAGAATTAGAGGTTCATAGATTTACCTAACAGTAACCAAGGAGGAAAATGTCGCGATATTTCGGCGATATATCGCCGAAATATCGTGTGTCGAAGGGTATCGACACAATTTTTCTTACAGAAATATCGGCCAGACGATTTTTCGGAATAAATCTCGAGAAATCGGCGATTTATCGCGATATATCAGCGATTTTGGCGAGAAATCGACGATTTTTCTCGATATATCGCCTGGTCAACGCGGGGTCAACGGAGTCAACGCGCTAGTGAAAGTCAAATGTGCTACAGTGTCCCGCTACAGTGCACCTCCCCAAACAATTTGCTTCCGAGGGGATTTGAACCCCAAACCTTTTGGTTTGGGGTTCAGCCTTCTTGCCATCTGGGCTAACTCGCCCTTATGATATAAAGTGCATTAAACATATATATACTTAAAGTCCTTATATAAAGAAAATGTTAAATGAATATTTTAAAGAGCAAATTAATTATAATTATTTTATAATTAAAAGCAAAATTTTCTTTTAATTAATTACCAAAAATATAAAAATTATATAATTTTCTTCATAATGTTTTTAATATCATTAATAATTAATTAAATATTAAAAAATTATATATATATATATATATATATATTATAATTTATTTTATATTGTTTAATACAATTGAATTAAATGGATCATATTTTAATATTAATATATAATTTAAAATTAGACATATTGTAATCAAATATCATAATATTATATGTAATTTAATAATAAATGTACACTTATAAAATTGATATTTTTATCGATGCATACAATATTATTATCAAATATGATAAATCATGTTATATATATATCAAAATTTTCAATAAAATAACTTTAAAATGTCTATTATACTTCTAATTATATTATTATGAGGTTTTCTTTACATTTTCATCAGTTTTTAACAATTTAAAGCACCAATATTTTTTTCCAAAATATCCGCCGATATATCTCCGATATATCCGATATATCCGTAAAATCGAAGTACCGATATATCCGTGATTATCGATATTTTCATCCTTGACAGTAACTACTCCCTAAGACTTATACCCCAACATGTACACCTAACTTCACATCTACAATGCAACACCATCGTGTTTCTTAAGGACTCCTCAACAATCTCTCATGAACCTAAGAATGAAAGTGAACACTTTTAAGAGTTTTGGGTAATGCAAAGTGTGATGGCTTTTAAAACTATTTACGCATCAAAAGGAAATTGAATATATATACACACACTATGTATATATTATGTAATTCTACAATGTTTTTCATCCAAATATTTGAGATGCACAAATCATACCTTCATATCAAGTGAATTTGACTCTAATGTTATAAAGAGTGCAATTCCCCTATTTTTAAGATTGTCATCTATCCAATCAACTTAAATAGTTATCAAGTTGTTATACAATAACTAATCATAGTTATATTTAACAAACAAGTTGTTATTTTTCTATAAATGTAGGAATTTTATTATAAACAAATGTTGTGATCTATAACGGTAAGTATTGAAAAACCATGTTTTCTAGAGATATTTTTTTTCCCCTTTCATCTTTGTGTCTCTATTTTTCAGCTTGGCATCAAATTTTTTTTTACAAACGTCAATGGCACTTTCAAGTAAGGCCATTATCAACAATGATGAAAACACCTTCAATGGTGGAAATACCTCTGCTTTTGCAATCAACAATGTCAACAATGTCAACAATGGCATTTCACAATGTGCTCTCTCACTTCAGCAAATTTCTTCACAAATCTCCCTCACATTTATTCTAGTTATTTTGGAATGAAGTTAACAAGAAACAAATATGGATTTTGATGCTCACAAAATCTTACTACAATTCGAGCTTATGGCCTTGAAAGACATCTTTATGGAAATAAGACTTGTCCACCAAGATTCATTAAAGGACAGATTAACCCAAATTTTTTTGTATGGCTCAAAATTGATCAATTGATTATGAGTTAGCTTCTAGCTTCAATTTTATAGAATATGTTTAGAGATATAGTTTGATGCACCTTCTTCGTTGAGGTTTGGCAAACTTTTGAAAATCTATTTTCTATTGATTCAAAAGCCCAAATTCTGCAACTTTGAAATATGCTTCGATCCACAAAGAAATGATATCTTTTAATTAGAGATTATATGCTAAAGATGTGTGAAATAGATGATACCTTGTCTAAAATAGGTTAACAAATCACAAATGATGATTTGCTTCTATATATTCTTGGAGGACTTGGTGTTGAGTATGATGTGGTTGTGGTTAATCTTACTAGTAGAGAGGATATTGTGTCTCTACAAAAAGCACAATTCTTGATTCAAAACCATGAAATACACATTGAACAACATGTTGCAACCTCTATTCATGTTCAAGAAGCTTCTACTAATTTTGTTGCATTAAAAAGAGGAAAATTTCGAGGAAATCACAATAGAGGTAGCATAGGACAAGGATATTATCAAAGCAAAAATTAAGAGGTGGACAAGGAAAATCATGTCAATTATGTGGCAAACAATGCCACACTACCCTGAAATGCTACCACAGATTTGACATCACATTTGTTGAAATGACTTCCCATACTACTCAAAATTAGCCTTCTTATTAAGCTCTAGACAATCAAAATAATAACAATTTTTAGGCATATCTTGTTAAACCATCTACTGTTAATGATTTGGCTTGGTATACTATTAGTAGAGCTACAAATCATGTGATAATTGATTTGAATAATCTCTTTGTAAAAGAAAACTGTAAGTTTAAAGGAAAGTTAACTGTCACTGATGGTTAAACCTTGAAAAATCTTACATGTTGGCTCAACAATTTTTAACTCACACACAAATACACCTCTTTATCTTAACAATATTCTACATGCCCCTGCTATCACTAAAAATCTCTTTAGTATTTCTAAATTCACTAAAGATAATAATCTCTTTGATGAAATCTTTGATACTTGCTGCTTGTTCAAAGACAAAGTCATTGGGAGAGTTCTCTTCTAGGACAAGATTAAAAATGACATGTACCATATTGATGTTACCATATCCAATCCATACCAAGAAGCTATCCAAAGTCAGAGCCTTTCTTTTAGATTTTAATCCTTGCAATGTTAATCTTTGGCATAAAAGATTAGGACATCCTAATTATCAGGTCTTAAGTCATGTTTTCAAGACTTGGAATCTCTCTTCTTCCTTAGTAAAAGATGTCAATTTTTGTGACTTTGGTCGATATGGAAAGCATTGTCAGTTCATGTTTCCAAATTCGTTGAATAAAGCCAAGTTTCCTTTATAAATAATCCATATTAATCTTTGGAGTCTTACCCCTATTATTTCTTTTAAGGGTTATCATTATTATGTTCATTTTATTGATGAATGTACAAATTATACTAATTAGATATTTCCATTAAATGAAAAATCTAAACTCTTTGCCATTTTTACTATATTTCAAAATCTTATTGAAAGACAATTTGATAGAAAAATAAAATGCTTACAATTTGATTGAAGATGGGAGACTATCCCTTTTAAATAATCTTGGCATAGTCTTTAGACATCCTTATCCCCATACACCAACCAAATGGTAAAACTAAAAGAAAACATAGGCATATAACTAAAACTAGGCTAGCTCTATTAGCTCAAGCAAACATGCCTTTAAAATTTTGGTGAGATGTTGTTATAGTTGTATTTTTAATAAATATACTCTTTACACCAACTTTTAATAACATTTCATAATTTGAGAAACTATATCAATTAAAACCATATTATAGGCTTCTTAAAACCTTAGATTTTGCATGTTTTCCACATCTTAGACCTTATAATAAGCATAAGGTTGCTTTTCAGACATCCAAATGTGTATTTCTTGGATATAGTCTATCTCACAAAGTGTATAGTTCCTTCATTACTCCAGTTGAATTTATATTGCTAAAAATGTCATGTTTGATGAAGAATGTTTTTCATTCTCCACCAACTTCGCTTCCACTACTTGCCAAATTAGGTGATCTTTCAGACTAGTTTTCTTTAAGTTTTTGGCTTATTCCTCAACAATCCATCTCAACCTCATTACCTAACTCTACAACTACTGGTTTTGGTACATCAAATGGTTCAACAACCAATTCATTAAGCCTTGAAGCAGGTACATCTTCTCATCATCCCAATTTAAATTCTTATTCCTCTTATACTTTACCTCCTTGAGTCAATCTATCATAAATACAAGATTTTCCTCTAAACAACATAACTTTGTATTCCCATAAGTTGATTCCTTATTTCAATCCATTTCTTCCTCATCTATAAAACCGCTTTCTAAAGATTTACTACCCACTTCTAAATCTATTGTTTCCACTCATGGCATGCAAACTCATTCAAAAATTGATATTTTCAAACCAAAGTTTATTATGCTTTTCTTTTAGAGTGCAAATCAAATTATGTTGAGCTATCATTTGTTAATCAAGCTTTACTTGATTCTAAGTGGAAACAAGCAATGGTTGAGGAATACAAGTTCTTATGAATAATAATAATACATGGTTCCTGGTGCCATATCAAGAGGGTATGGATGTAGTAGGCAACTAATTGGTTTTTTAAGTGAAGTATAAATCTGACAGGACTATTCAAATATACAAGGCATGTTTGGTTGCTAAGGGTTTTCAGAAAATACATGGCATTGACTACTGTGAGACATTTACTCCCATAGTGAAGCCTTCAACTATAAGGGTTATTCTTAACTTGGTTGTTTAAAAAGATTGGATATTAAACAAATTGATATCAATAATGCTTTTCAAAATGATGACTTGCAAGAAATTGTTTTCCTGATTCAATTTAAGGGTTTTGAAGACAAAGAAAAATTAGGTTATGTATGTCAATTGTACAAAGCCTTATATAGGTAACATGCTCTAAAAGCCTAGTTTGAGAAGCTTAAATCACCTCTACTACAATAGGGTTTTGGTAATTCTAGATCAAATACAAGTTTATTCATCTATGAAGAAAATGGGAAGTCTATTTTCCTATTGGTATGTGTTGATGACGTATTAGTAACCGATAATAATATAAAGTTGATAAAACAAGTAATAAGTGACCTAAACAATAAGCTTGCTTTAAAAGTTTTAGGGGTCTCTCAATTATTTTCTTGCTTTTGAAGCTTTTAGAAATGTAGAAAGACTTTATCTTACTCAGTCTAAATATATTTCTAATTTGTTACAAAAGACAAATATGGTCACTATAAAACCTTGTCCAACTCCCATGGTTTTTAGCAATAAACTTCCTTTGAATGATAGTTCTTCCTTCTCATAGCCTTCTTTCTATAAAAGCATTATTAGAGCATTACAATATCTCACCATGACAATACCTGACATATCCTTTGTTGTAAACAAGTTAACTCACTTCCTTCATACTCTTAACAAATTGTCATTGGAAAGCATTAAAAGGATTTTAAGATATCCCAAAGGGACTCTCAAATTTGGTCTTTTTTTCAAGCCTTGTCCTCATTTATATCTAAAGGGGCTTTTAGATGAAGATTGGGCAAGCAATTTGGATGCTAGAAAGTCTACAAGTTGCTACTATATCTACTTGGGAAATAATTTAATTCGATGGAGTTCAAGAAAACAAAAGACGATGGTTTGTTCTAACTTAAAATCTAAGTATAAATCTTTGACTCAAGCTTCAACAGAAATTATTTTGCTACAACAAATGTTCTAAGAACTTGGAATAGAATTGACTTAGTGTTTAGTTCTTTAGTGTGATAATGTTAGTGTTGGATCATTAGCTTCAAACCCAATGTTTTATGCAAAAACTAAACATATAAAGATAGGTTTACACTTCATAAGAGAAAAAGTTCTCAATAAGGAACTTCATGTTAGGTACGTTCCCATAGAGCAACAAGCAGTAGACACAACAACAAAAGCTCTATGCATAAATCGTTTTGAAAATTTAAGAAGCGAGCTCAATCTAATTTCATCCCCTTTGAGCTTAAGGGAGGATGTTAAAGATTGTCATCTATCTGATCAGCTTAAATAGTTGTTGAGTTGTTACAACAACTAATCAAAGTTATGTTTAACAAACAGGTTGTTATCTTTCTATTAGTATAGGAATCTTACTATAAATAAAAGTTGTAATCTACAACAGTAAATATTGAATAACCATATTTTCTGGACATATTTTTTTTCCTTTCATCTTTCTTTCTCTGTTCTTCAGCTCCCTATAAGGGTGATGCCCACCAAACTATATAAATTTTCAATCTTCCCGCCTTTCATGATCATCAATGTTCTTGTGGGTATTTTCAAATTTCTATGCCTAATAGGATGACTTCTAAAATCAAATTCTTTTTCAATTTAGAAATGTGTCTAACACCAATGAGGGCTTTAACCAAACCACTCGATCAAATATTTTGAACTTAATTGTTCCTATTTTAATATCCTTATATATTGCATCATTATCCATCAAAACAATCCCACAATCACATGATTCATGTGTCAAACCAATCTATATGAGGGCACATATGGTAAGAGCAAACATAATTTATAATCCAAGAATTTTGAAAAATCTTTTTACCAATCAAAGTTATTAATAATTTGTTTCTAATTCATTACTTTCTTTAACTTCAAAAATACTAGTTGAGAGCTTCTTCTAATTCTTTTATTTTTTGTCCAAGCCTTTTTTTCAAAAGTACACTACTATGTTCTTAAATAGGTTTATTTTCTAATAGTAGCAACATTTTACATCTTGATGGACGCATGACTAAAAATTGGAATTATTTTTAAGGTTATTTGATTAAAATGATTATTGAAAGCCCAATTTTGAAAATTTAATCCTCCATCATTTTTTGTTTCATTTTGACAACAATGTTCTTATTCTTTTCTTGTAAAAAAAACTCTTCATTTTAAAACCTACATGTAAATAATAGAAATGATATGTGGTATTTATGTCAACAATAGGTTACTCTTCAAGCAAAGACATGGGAATGGTTAGATTCATAATTTTAGGAATTATTTTATCCATTTTAACCATTAATTCTTATTTATTTTTATTTGGTGATCTTCCTTTATTACCTTGCTTTTCACTTTTGACTTTTGCCACCGGTCATCTCTTTGTTTGTCTAGACTAAAAGGTTTTATTTTTCGTCCTATGACAATGATGCTTTGACGATTGAGTTAAAGTTTAAAGTCTCCTTCTCATATAAAAGGGTTTAGTACTAGATTATTAAATGATGCAAATGTATATATATATATATATATATATATATATTCATATAAAAGGGTTTAGTACTAGATTACTAAATGATGAAAATGTATATAGATATATATATTTGATGTCGATAATAAAATTGCACTCTTCTCCAAATATTATCTAACTATTCAAGTATTGTAATAACTCTATGTTTTTTTATTATTATTATTATTATTATTATTATATATATACATATATATATATATATATATATATATATATATATATCAATGTTATAATTGAATTAATCATTGAATTAGAAAAGTTAATGGTTGACGATTTACTGGTCAAACAGATAGTTAAACTATAGTTTAAAATTTTAAAATATATATATATATATATATATATAATTAAAGATTTTAATAATATTTCCCTTTTAATTTGATATGCCAAATTAAATGGTAATTCATTTTAACCATTAATTCTTATTTATTTTTATTTGGTGATCTTCCTTTATTACCTTGCTTTTCGCTTTTGACTTTTGCCACTCAGTCATCTCCTTGTTTGTCTAGACTAAAAGGTTTTATTTTTCATCCTATGACAATTGTATTAAAGTTTAAAGTCTCCTTTTCGTATGAAAGGGTTTAGTACTAGATTATCAAATGTTGCAAAAAAAAAAGAAAAAAAATTGATGTCAATAACAAAATTGCATTTTTCTCCAAACATTATCTAACTATTCAACTATTGTAATAAATCTTTTTCTTTTTCTTTTTTTGTTATATATAGATCAATGTTTTCAAAATCGAATTTTTGCCACCAAGTCATCTCCTTGTTTGTCTAGACTAAAAAGTTTTATTTTTTGTCCTATGACAATGATGCTTTGACAATTGAGTTAAAGTTTAAAGTCTCCTTCTCGTATCAAAGGGTTTAGTACTAGATTATCAAATGATGCAAAAAATGATGTCAATAACAAAATTGCACTCTTATGCAAACATTATTTAACTATTCAAGTATTGTAATAACTCTATGTTTTTTTTGTTATACATATATATATATATATATATATATATATATATATCAATGTTTTTAGAATTGAATCAATCATTAAATTATAAAAGTTACTGGTTCATGGTTTACTGGTCAAACATAGAGTTAAACTACGGTCAAACCAATGATGTAATAAATATATATTTTATATGTACTAAAATTAAAAATAAATTATAAAATTATAATATATATATATATAATTAAACATTTTAATAATATTTCCCTTTTATATTTGATATGTCAAATTAAATGGTAATGATGAATATAAATATACTAATATAATAAATTTTATTAAATATAAAATTTATAATATTTAATTATGAAAATATATTTAAGGTGAAAATCAATGTTTTCAGAATTGGATCGGTTATCGAACCGAAAAAGTTATCGATTTACAGTTCACTGGTCGGAAAATATTTTCAATCATTTCAATAAATTAAAATGTCAATATGTAATAAATAATAAATAATAAATAATAAATAAAAATTAAATATTAAACATATCGCAACAATTATAATCAATAAAAAAATTTAAAAATTAAATATAAAATTTTAAAAATGGAATGCAACTTTTCCAGTCGGGAGGGGGAGAGAGAGAGAGAGAGAGAGAGGTCTCAAGTCATGGGGAATGGGGATGGGGGGAAGAGAAAGAGAAAATTAAATTTAAAGTCGTGAGAGGAGGGGGGAGGAAGAGAGAGAGATAGATAGAAAGGGGTTTCCAGTCGTGGGGGAAGCTTTCTAGGGGTGGGGGGAACTTATAGTGGAAGGGCTCTTTGATGTTGCGGGGGGAAGATGAAGTTTTCTAGTCCACCACCGGGGGTGGGGTGATGGGATTTGTGTTGGGTACTGTCAAGGTTGGGAGGGCTTTTTAGCGCGCAACGAAAGAGGTGGGGCGGGGTTCCCAACACAGGGGATGCTGTCGACAAGATGATGCTCCAAGCGATAGTGGAGGTATCGTTGCTGGCCGTACGATGCTCCAGGTGATAGTAAGGGTAACCAATCGCATGGGCAAATGGGAAGGAAAATGAACTATTGGGTCTAGAGGGAATCGACAAATTCGTCGGGTTCGCCGGTCAAACCGTTGGTTCAAACGGTTCAATTCCGGTTTAATTGCTTCCCGATCCAATTGGGCGAACTGGACCAGAACCGTGATCAATCGGACCGACTAGTTCGGTCTGATTTTTAAAACCATGCTAGAAACTTTGACATGTTTGAAGAATTGAGAAGATGGACACATGAAACTTCAAACTTTAGAAGACGAACTTAAAAAACCTTTCAAGAAATTGGATCTCAATGCAGACAATGATGTTCAAGAGATTGATGATGACTGAAGATGGAAAAAAAAAAGAATGAAGATTGAATGACAAGACAAAAATGAATATGATAATTGAAGAATTATATGTTGTTCATTTCTTTTAAATCTATTAAATGTTGCTAATTTTTAAAGGTTGAATGACACATATAATTGATAGTTAAGTGGGTGTCAATCTAGTTGAGATGTACTCAAACTATAGTAATGTAATTCTCACTTTTTTTTTCTATAAAAAAAATATATATATAATTATTAGAGGTGATTAAAGTAACAAAAAGAAATTTTATTTAATAATGAAAAAAAAAAGACAAAATGACTTAAAATAATTAAATTAAAATTTTTAACAAAGTGCAGCCCATGGGCCACGCCCTGTTGGCACGGCACAGCCCAACATGATTAGCTCATGGGCTTCTGGCCACGTTGGATCACCTATTTAGCATGCATGGGTTTATCCGTCTCGACACGATTTTAAAGTGGGTTGTGCTGGCCAGACACGTTGGCCCATTATGACATGGGAAACATTGGACTGACATGACCCATTGACCACCTCTACGAAGGACGCAACCTCATACTCTTCCATAAAAGAGAGAACAAGCGAGAAGCAGGATAGCACAACCTCAACCTCATACGCTTCCATAAAAGGGTAAACAATTGAGAAGCAGGATAGGTCAACCTCAACCTCATACGTTTCCATAAAAAGTGTTGACCATGGAGAAGCAGGATGGCACAATCCCCTGTGAGGAAAGGCTGAGAAGTGAGGAGTGCTACAGCATAACACTACCACCGCCTACATCCCCCTCTCATCCCACCAATAAACACCCACCGCCTCTGGCCCTCTACTATTCATTGACGAACAAGCTCCAGCCCCCATTCATCAATGGAAAAACTCCCACCCCATCCATGCATCCACCCATCCACTTGTCTTCTTCTCATCATTTTGGTGAAAATGGGATTCATGCATGTGAATTTTTTTGACGGTGTGATGGAGTCGTCATACTCACGGTAACGGATAAACCAGGATAAGCCCCACTTCCACCTGGGCGAGGGGAGGCAGGGAGATGTGGCCCTGGTCCCTCCTCGGCAGGCCCCAACCCCACGCCCCTGCTAAACAAGTGTCCCCCACTCTGACACGCATTCCACTTCAGGGCCCTTCATTCCCCTACCAAAAGTCAAACCATAAAACAACCACCCCACAACTCTCCTCTATTTTCCCATTTCCCCATCTCACATGCCTCCTGTTTTTCCCGGCAGCCAAACATGTCCTCATGTCAATCTCCCGGCACTCCCCTCCCCTCCCCATCCTGCCATTCCCGAGATAATTCGCGCTTTCTCCGAGACTACGCCGCCACCCAGATCAACGCCTTCCTCTGGATCTCCCTCATCGCTGTCACCCTTCTTCTGCTCAGGAAACTCTTCAAGCTCTTTGCTTTGTGGGCTAAAGGGAGCAGGATATCCGGCCTTCCCTGCCCTTCTTTCTACGGCCACTCCAAGCTTATTTCCGAAACTAATCTCACTGGTGAGGTTCACTTTGGTTGCTTGCAGTAAAAATGTCGGGGAAGTTTATTGCGTATCGCCTGTGTGATTTTTATTTTTATTTTGGTTTAATTTTTGGCTTATTTCCAATATATAGACTGCAGTCCAATAGACTAGTCCAGTTTGTTTGGTTTCTACAGTTGATGACAAAATACGGGGAAAAGAAAAGAAAAGAAAATAATCGTGGGGCAGGAAAAGATAGGAAAATTCTGCGATCCTTTGTGATTGGTTTTGGTTTTTCTTTCTTCCCAGAACTTGATTGGTCGAGTTAACTGAAATGAATACATATAGTTAGGCTTGGTTCACTGGACTTTGTCAATTTCTTGGAATTCAAGTAGCGGAAGCTTTAGGATGTGTTTGGCTGCTGAGAAAGTACAGGAGAGAATGTTCAAATGATGGGTTCCTCTTAAAAGATGTCTGGGTCGGTTGTAATTAGTCTGAAAACTGTGCGATTAGTTCAATTACCGATTGGTGGCTTTTGCGACTGAGACTATCATAGTTTTTAGATCTGCAAATTTTAGAATCGTTTATTCCTTTCTTAAACCTATAAAGGAAATTTATGGCATAGAATTACAATTTCAATTTTTGGTTACATACATCAGAGGTTAAACTTAACTTTTTCTTTACTTGGACACCCATGGAATGCTAGGGCTATGTTGAAATATTTGATATTGCCATAAAAAAAAAATGAAAAAAATAAATTTTTTTTTTATGTATTTTCAAATTCTTTAATCTTTATATTGAAGATGCATAAAAAATGACTTTAAATCTATTTATTATTATTATTTTTTCTTTCTACTTTTGCTTTCTATTTTCTTTTCCTTGCATTTTTCCTCAAATTTTATGGGAATCAAATGTAGCCTATATGATTTTGGAGTTGTCTTTTTCTGATCTGAATTGCTAAAGTGTACTGCCTTATTATCAATTTGTTTTCAGGCCTTTTATCGGAGTCGCACAACAAATATGGATCAGTTGTGAAGCTGTGGTTAGGTCCTACCCAGCTTCTAGTGTCAATAAAGGATCCTGTGCTTATTAAAGAGATGCTCTTAAAGGCAGAGGATAAATTGCCTCTGACAGGGAGGGCTTTCCAATTAGCCTTTGGACCATCGAGTCTCTTTTCTTCCTCTTTTGACAAGGTACACTGTAAAGCTTTTTTCCCCTTTCATGCATATCTTGCTTTCATTTCTCTGACATTTGTTGATTTTTTTATGTTATTTGTGACTGTTGGAACCTCATATTCTTTAATGAACGCATTTATGGAGTTTGTTGATGTTTATATATTAATTCTTTTTTTGCATTAGTGTTGTTACAATTGGTTAAAATAATGGTGAGACCCTGGTATTCATGGTTCTTATTTGGATGTTTACCTCTTCAATTATCATGATTCAAAGGAAGAAAAGATTCTTCACCTTTGATCAATTGAAGCCTAATCAAGAAGGAATTGGTACCACTTTGATCAATTTGTAACCTTAAGCTCTTTCTTCCTATTCCTTTTTGGCCTTCACTAGGAGAGAAAATGTTCTCAAAATTACTTAAAAGAATTTAGGAGTCCAGAAATTTACTGCCTGATCATTTTCTAGAGGAATATATATGGAGGCTGGAGAGGAGATCCTAATTGTCACAAAAATCCCCAACTCCAATAGATTTAGGATTCTTGGTTGTATCATATGTTCATAAACCCCTTCAAAAGCCTATTAATTTTACCACTATAAAATTAGAATCACACTGAATTACAACGCAATACCAAATTCTTGCGGAGAAGTCCCTCTCTAACCCAATATCTATAAGCAGAGGTAGGTATGGGGAAAAATCTACCATCAACCCATTATGTCTTATATCTATCAGCAGAGCTCGGTATGAAGAAAAATTTACTGCCAACCTCTTATATCTTATGTTTATTGAGTACCTAATTCAATAACTTCATTGCCAAACAACAATCTTTTGAGAAACCAAGATTCCAAAATAATTTCTATAACATGCTTTTAATAAAATCATTTTTGCTACTGAGGTTCACCAGGCTTGAATTTATTTTGTCAAATTCCATAAATTACCTCAAGGGATTATTTATCTTTCTTTAACAGAATGTGATTTCCTTATTGAGGGTATGCATTCTCACAATCAATCATATTGACCTCCCAAGTTATCAAGATATTTAACATGTAAAATCTCCTTCTTTGGTAAACCAAAGTAATTTAACTTGAGAATTTTAGTTTACAAACGTCTTAGGATTGAGAGCCTTAAGTAGATATAAGGGCTATATCAATGAGTGTAATTTCTTAGATATTTTCCCATAGTAGTCTAGGTAATATACTAATGCACTACTCAGATGATCAAAGTAGATTGCCCTATCAGCCATAAGTCAACATGTTACGACTTTTTAGATAAAGTAGCTAGCTTTATTATTAGATGTTTAAGTCATAAGAAAACGATGATTTAGATCTCCTGTGTATGAGTCTGCAGTATAATTTTTACGCTTTGGCATGTCTCATGGAAACATATTTTGCCCAAAATGTGAAACTCAATAAATGTCATTTACCAAACAAGAAGGTATGTCAGGCAGTTTGCTTTCCTGGCATGAAATCTTAATATTTTCTTAATTATAATAAGGTGCTGTTGGTCTTGAAAAATGTTATTTTAAAAAAGCTACATGAATATGCTGTTTCCATAATGAGAATGGGAGAGCAACTGAATTATGAAAACATTAGTATATGTTGCATTCTAAAATTATTTCAATAAATGCAAAACTTTCCTTGACTCCCCTGTAACATGTTAATTTGAAGCAATGCTTGTGAATATTTTATGAAACAACTTTTTTTTCAGTGTATGTACTCTGTTAAGATCTGCCGGTAAAAATGCCGGGGTCTTCCCCTGGTGGTAAGTGCTGGTTTGGCTTTGATTTGAAGACCTTTGAGATTATCATAGAAGACCACAAAGGAAAAGTGCGTGGAAAGATCTGTGAAAGAGGCCCCAAGTTCTCTTCATGGATTAGATTTGGAGGAAAAGGCTTATCTCTGTTGCTAGAAGGGGTTGAATCATGTTGTGGGCTAAAGGAAAGAACCCCTTTCAGAAAGTTTTGGTCAGAAGGTGATAGAGTTTACAGTATGGAACTCAGATGCAATAGAGCAGGAAGATTTTTGTTCTGCGTTGTAAGAGATACGGAGAACAAAAGATTTTCCTTGGCTTTCCCTGAAGGAAGGGGGCTTGTTGGAGGCTGGAAAATGCTGGCTAGTAAACTGAGAAGTATGGGAGTTGCCCCCCTCCAATGGAGAGGTGTTTTGCTGGATAAAGAATTACCTTCCCAAGTCTCTCCCAGCAGCAGCGTAGGCAGAGGCTCATACCCTCTTCGGGACTGCCCCGTGCCTCGAGATGCAGTCTGGCTAGAAATTGAGAAAGAAACTTTGGATAGGAATGAGGAGCTACTGGGCAGGTGTCTTGTGGGCTCTTGGGTGGGGGACGCTGATCGTCTTCCTGACCCCGTTTCTTTCGGGTCATGGGCGAAGAACTCATGGTTCTTGGAAGGAAACCTCTGGCTTTCAAACGTGAGAGAAAATCTCATGCTCCTTGAGTTTGAATTTGAGGACGAAGCAGAAAGGGTGTATAGTTCAGGGACAAGACGTTTCAGAGGAAGAAGCTTCTGCCTAGAAAAATGGAAGCCATCTGTGGGATGTCTTGAGGGAGATAATGAGGATGCGCGCCAGGTGTGGGTTAGAATTTTAGGACTCCCTCTCCATCTCTGGGGAAGAAGCCTCTTCAAGCAGTTCGGAGACTCCTGTGGGAGGTACGTAGCTATGGATGAAAACACAACTGAGCGTCGGAACCTCAAGTGGGCCAGAGTCCTAGTCGAAACCAGTGGATGGCAACACCCAAGCTCGCTGCAGGTAGTCGCTGGCACCTCCTGTTATGCTCTGCAACTATGGTGGGAAGAAGAGCCCTGCCTTTCCTCTGTGATCCCCGCCTGCAGGTCCGGTGCTTGGAAGATTGGGGATGAAGTGGTGGCCCCTGCACGCGCTATGGGGAGCGTGGACCCCCAGCCACCTTCCTCAGTCATTCTGCAACCTGAAAAGCTGCCTTCGCCGACCCTAGGGACTGGTGCACCTGCTACAGACATGATGGGTGCAGCTGCTCCCTCATCTCCTACCCGCGCTACGGAGACGGGCCAGTATCCCCTTTCCCAAGCCCGCGTTGAGGAAACAGGCCAGCTTCTGGATGTCTTGGCCCATTTGAGCCTGACCTGTGGAAGACCCTTTGGGCCTGGGCTAGGGAAGGCCCAGGTCCCAATCTCTTTGGGTTCTTCTCTTAAACCCCTCGGCCCAACCCCCTCCAAAGCTTTAGGGCAAGAAAGCCCTAGCTGCTCGCTGCGTCGAAGTGGAGCCCCCTCTGCGACTCCTTCCTTCTCAAGGACTCCCCAGAAGGTTGCATCGCCACTTTTGGATGCACCGACGGCATCCCTTCCCGTCGATGCTAGCAAAACCCCCCAGATGGAAGCGTCATCCCCTGTGGAATCGCCGATGCATGCATTTGAGCTTTCCCTCCCCGTCAAAGCTCGTAAGTCGACCCAATTGGAAGCGTCGCACCTTGTGGAAGTGCCGACATCTGTGAAGGAGTTTCCCCCTCCCGTCGAAGCTCGTATTAAAAAAGGTATGCTTTCTCTTCCCCCGATCTCCCTGAGAGGGGACTCATCCTCTTCTTCTTCTCCTTTCTGGGACACGGGGCTTGAGAGGGGAAGGGAACCTGGCTCTAGTCCTGTAATTTCAATGGCAAGGGACGTAGAAGTGACACCGAACCCCCTGTCCATCATGCTTAGAGATGGGTTGATAGTGATTTTGTCTTCAACCCCGACCTCTGATCTGGGAAAAAACATGGCAAATCAGAGAGACTCGTCGGATTACCCCCCGTGTGAAGAAGGATGGTCAGAAGAGGAGCTCTCCAAATTATTACATTTTAGTAAAGTCTTGGGAATGCCTGTTGAAGGGCATGAAGTCGAAATTCTGGAGCTGTTTTCGAAATTGAAGTTGAGGACTGGAAGTAACTCTCTCGGCAAGAGGAGGAAGAAGAAATAATCCTGTTCCACCCAATTTGAACGAGAGTTAAAAAGATTGGAATGCTCTGTTAGTTATAAGGGGACATTAGGGATATCCAAAAGATCTGGTCAGAGCTCCTGGGATTTGATTCCAGTTGATTAATGAGAATTAAAATTCTTTGCTGGAACGTTCGAGGGCTTAATGATTGTGATAAAAGAAAACTGATCAAGGGAGTGGTGAGGAATCAGAAGGCTGATTTGGTTTGTCTCTTGGAGACAAAGGTGAAAGATGTTTTTCTACGCAATTGGTGAAAAGTGTGGGATTAGGAAGATTTCTTAATTGGGCTTCAGTGGACGCAAGGGGCACGGCAGGAGGGCTCCTTCTCATATGGGATAACAGAGTCTTGGAGAATTTGGAGGTAGAAAGTGGGGAGTACTCCATCTCTGCTCGTTTTAGAAACTGCAGTGACGGATTCTCTTGGATCTTCTCTAGTGTGTATGGGCCAGTGATAGGTAGCGAAAAGGAAGACTTTTGGGAAGAGCTTGGAGCCATCCGTGGCCTCTGGGAAGACCCTTGGTGCATAGGAGGGGATTTTAATGTTGTTAGATATCCAGAGGAAAGAAGAATTGCCCCTAGACTCACAGCTGATATGAGGAGATTTTCAGAGGTGATCGAGGAGCTGGGGCTGAAGGATATCCCACTGGCTGGAGGTCCTTTCACTTGGATACGGGGCTTGAACTCTCAAGCTGCCTCTAGATTGGACCGTTTTTTAATCTCTGACCAATGGAAGGACCACTTCTCAGCCATATCACAATCTGCTCTCCCTCGCCTGGTCTCTGACCACAGCCCCATTATTCTAGAAGCTGGGGGTTTCTCTTCAGGCAAAAGCCCCTTCCGCTTTCAAAATATGTGGCTGAAAATTGATGGTTTCAAAGACCTAGTAAAAAGCTGGTGGAATGGATATTCGGTGGAAGGCTATAGCAGCCACTGCATCGCTGAGAAGCTCAAAGCTCTTAAGAAGGACCTGAAAAAATGGAACAAGGAGGTGGTAGGCAACGTCTCTTTCAACAGAGCAGAGGCCTTCTCCCGCTTGCAGCAGTGGGAGGCCAAGGAGAATGAGAACGCTCTTAATCCTAAAGATCTAGAGGCTAAAAATCTGGATCTTGAGGAATATAAGAAATGGGCCCTTCTAGAAGAAACTTCTTGGAGACAGAAGTCAAGAGAAATCTGGTTAAGAGAGGGTGATAAAAATACCAAGTATTTCCACAAAATGGCCAATGCTAGGGCAAGGAGGAATTTCCTATCCAAAATTAAAGTAAACGGGGTGAATCTCTCATCCTTGGCAGAGATAAAAGAAGGTGTTTGCAATGCCTACCAAACCCTTCTCTCTGATCCTGGGGATTGGAGGCCTAGTATAAATGGCCTTAACTTCAAGGAGTTGGGAGAAGGCTTGGCCAGCAGCCTAGAAGTTATGTTTTCTGAGGAAGAAATTTTCGCAGCCCTAAGCAGTTTCTGTGGAGACAAAGCCCCAGGTCCGGACGGCTTCACAATGGCCTTCTGGTTATTCTGTTGGGACGTTGTTAAACCAGAAATTTTAGGCCTCTTTAGGGAGTTCTACCTCCATGGGACCTTCCAAAGAAGCTTAAACTCCACGTTCCTCTTGCTCATTCCTAAGAAGGAGGGGACCGAAGATCTAAAAGATTTCAGACCAATCAGCCTGGTAGGGAGTGTGTACAAATTGCTTGCCAAAGTCCTAACCAATAGACTGAAAACAGTGATGGGGTAGGTGATTTCTGATTCTCAGCATGCTTTCGTCCATGGGAGGCAGATTTTGGACGCTGTTCTTATTGGTAACGAAGCCCTTGATTCTAGATTGAAAGACAACATCCCGGGTCTCCTTCTCAAGATGGACATTGAGAAGGCCTTTGACCATGTCAATTGGAACTTTCTTATGGAGGTGATGTCCAAGATGGGATTTGGGCACAGATGGATTAATTGGATAAAATGGTGTTGCTCCACGGCTTCCTTCTCGCTCCTTATCAATGGAAGCCCCTCGAGCTTCTTTCGTAGCTCTAGGGGACTGAGACAGGGCAACCCTCTATCCCCCTATCTTTTCCTTTTGGCCATGGAAGCTCTTAGCCAATTGTTGTCCCGTGCAAGAAATGGAAACTTTATTTCCGGTTTCAGAGTGGGAGGAAGAGGAAGTGAGGGGCTGTTCGTGTCCCATCTCTTGTTTGCCGATGACACCTTAATTTTTTGTGATGCTGATGCAGATCAGTTGCAATACCTTAGCTGGACCTTCATGTGGTTTGAGGCGATTTCAGGTTTAAAAGTCAATCTGAATAAAACAGAGGCCATCCCAGTGGGGGAAGGCATTCCTATGGAGACTCTTGCGGCGGTCTTGGGTTGTAAGATAGGGAGCTTACCTACATCCTACTTGGGTCTTCCCCTTGGAGCCCCCTACAAATCCATTAGGGTGTGGGATGCAGTGGAAGAAAGATTCAGGAAAAGGTTATCTCTCTGGAAAAAGCAATACCTCTCCAAAGGTGGCTGTCTTACCTTGCTAAAAAGCACCCTCTCAAGCCTCCCAACCTACTTTCTCTCTCTCTTTGTGATCCCCAAGAGAGTGTGCGCAAGGCTTGAAAAGATCCAAAGGGATTTCTTATGGGGCGGTGGAGCCTTAGAGAATAAACCTCACTTGGTGAGTTGGAAGGTTGTTTGTGCCGATAAAAAGAAAGGTGGCTTGGGCATTCGTAGTCTAGCTACTTTAAACAAGGCCCTTCTGGGGAAATGGTTGTGGAGATTCGCTAATGAGAATGAGCCCCTATGGAAGCAAATTATCCTTAGTAAGTATGATCTTCAAGAGGGAGGATGGTGCTCCAAAGATGCAAGAAACCGGTATGGGGTGGGGGTCTGGAAGGCCATCAGAAAAGGTTGGGAGAATTTTCGTTCTCATTCTCGCTTCATCATTGGGGACGGCACCAGAGTGAAGTTTTGGAAGGATTTGTGGTGTGGAAATCAATCTCTGGAGGAAGCTTTCCCCATCTTGTTTAACCTCTCTGTCAACAAAGAAGGATGGGTTGCTGAGGCTTGGGAGGAAGACGAAGGAGGAGGTAGCTGGGGGTTTCGTTTTAACAGACACCTTAATGATTGGGAGGTGGGTGAAGTCGAAAGCTTATTAAGCAAGCTTCATCCCTTAACCATTAGAAGAGGTGTGGAGGACTTGCTCCGGTGGAAAGAGAACAAGAATGGAACCTTTTCTGTCAAGTCCTTTTATAGCTCATTCTCAAGGGATACCAAACCCCCCTTCCCGGCTAGAACTATTTGGACGCCTTGGGTTCCAATTAGGGTTAGTTTCTTTGGCTGGGAGGCGGCTTGGAATAGGTTGCTCACCATGGACCGCCTGAAGAGAGTTGGTTGGAGCATCCCCAACAGATGCTTTTTGTGTAAATATAAGGAGGAAACCACAGATTACCTTCTACTGTTTTGTGAGAAAGCCAGAATGTTATGGCTCCTAATTTTCTCTCTGTTTGGGGTGCAATGGGTGATGCACTCCACTGTGAAAAAACACCTCCTAGGTTGGCATGGTTCCTTTGTGGGCAAGAAAAGGAAGAAAGCTTGGAGAGCTGCCCCCCTTTGCTTGATGTGGACCATTTGGAGAGAAAGAAATAGGAGAGCATTCGATGATATGGAGAGGAACGATCAAGACATTAAATCCATTTTTTTGTACACTTTTGTGAATTGGGCTAGGGTGTATATAGAGGAACACACTTTGTCTTTGATAGATTTTGTAGACTGGCTAGCCACCAAGTAAGGGTCATGTTTGTTTTGTCCCTTTGTTTTTTGCTTCTTTGTCTTTGGTATACTCCGTGTATGCCTTTTCTCTAGCCTCTGGCTCTTAATGAAATCTATTTACCTATCAAAAAAAAAAAATATTTTATGAAACAACTTTATGTTACATCTGTAGGAATTTATTGAGAAAGCAGTTGAAATTTAGGAAATTTGCAATCACATAATTGAATTTTTTTTTTCTTTTTTTGATGCCACATAATTGAATTTCTTTGATAGAAGAATGCTAAAGGAATTTTGGAAGTAAAATATAGAAAATGGGATTAAGCCCATTTTTGGGGGGCTTTTGAGAGAATTCAAATATTTTGAATTTTCAATTGGTTGGGAGGTGAGGTGCTTGAAAGATCCTTTTTAATTTCTAGTAGTTTTAAGTGGAATCTTGAGTTTCTTTTGGTTGCTTAAATTGGAATTTTGGATCGTATTTGGTGTTCAGGCATCCCTGAATTGCAGCTTGTGCCAAGGCCGCAGGAGATCTTTGCAACTTAGGTGTGTTTTGTGCCTTTTACAATAAGGATCGAGCTAGTGATGTTGTTTTGAGCTGCTATGGCCCCAATGTATGTGTGTATTCGTCTTGTCTTAGATATGAGTTTTAGGATGATTTAGGTGAGTGTTTTTTGTTCTTGCACCCTTGAATGATGTGTGATGGAGGTTTTAATGTCATTACTTACTCTAATGAGGAATTTGGGGCTTGAGGATTTAAATATAAGTCTGCAAGGTTAAGGCAATTTTGCTCATGAATGTGGCCTGTGGATTTTCCTCTTAAGAATGCTGCTTTTGCTTGATCTAATATGCAATATTAGATCATCTTGTAGGACAAGTTTTATTATTATTATTTTTATTTATTTATTGTTATGTTCTTTATTAGTTGGGAAGAAATGTTTTCTGACCTTGTTTAGGAAGTTTCTCCCAGCCTAGTGTTGGAACATAGCTCTGTTGTCCTTGAGTCTGATATTTTGAAGTGGGGCTTTACTCCATTATGGTCTGAGACCATGCGTTTGATGCTTAATTACAAGGGATAGGAGGGTTATAAGTTGATGTAAAAGCTTAAAGAGGTGAAATAAAGATGAAGGATTTGCAATTTGAAATATTTCTTGTTTGGGGATATTCATGAAAGAAAATGGGTGATTTTGGTGATATCAAGGATCTGGATGCTTTGAAAGTGATAATGGAAGAGATGATGGCCTCAAAAGGTTTATGAATGAATTCATGTAAATTCTCTTTAAACATGGAAATTACTTGGTAGGCAAAAAGCTAAAGACAATAGGTTAAAAATCAGGTTTTGCAACTTAAAAACTTTTTCACAGATTGACCAGTGGTGGGAGTAGTTTACAGAACCTTGCAGAATGAGTGAAAATTTAATTTCCATTTATTAATCACTTTTGATGGAGTTACATTGGATTTTTTTTCCACCTCTGTTCTGTGGGCAGAAAATAGAACTCCTCATATTGGGATCATATTTTTGTTAATTAGTGCTAGTGGGAGGAGGGCCTCTTTGAGGAGGATATCTAAGAGGTTGTTTACCTGATGCCATATGAGTTTTTTGTGACTCTTGACTAGGAAACACTATCCCATCAGACAGGGCTTTTGTTAAAGGTAGAAGTGCCATGAGGCGTTTTTGTGGCTAACTAGATTGTGGAGGAGAGAGGTTAAAAGGTTGGGAGTCATCTTAAAATTGGATATCCAGCGATATTGGGAAAATGCTTTGGATTGAAATCGAAGGAGTTGGATCAAAAGGTGTATTTCATTTGTTATTTTTGTACTTGTCATTGGTAAAGCCAAGAGGTGTTGTATCTAGAGGGTTTAGACGAGGATATTCACTTTCTCATTTTCCATTTGCATTTGTTAATGATAGTCGTTGGAGAATGATGAGTGGATGTAGGTTTTAGACTCACTGGAGGTCCGAGTTGGGGAAAAATAGGGATATGGTTTCTTATCTTCAGTTTGCTTACAGTACTATCTGTTTTTTGTGAGGAAATTGAGATTCATGATCTTCTATCACTTGTAAGAAATTTTCTTAGGTTTAGTTTTGGTGAGCTTGTAGGGATCTTCAGGTTAGGCTGGATAGAGTGTGTAGGCAAAGATAGAGGATATCCTGGGTCCTGGAAATGTCTACTTGAGGAACAAAACCCAATTGGTTAGTGGTTTTGGAGATATCCTGGGTCCTGGAAATGTCTACTTCATGGCTTGAGTTGTAAAGAACAAATATGGTTTGTATAACCATGGTTAGGGCATCAACTTGGTTGTTAGACAACAGCCTTGGAAATATGGTTTATAAGATGTGGTTGTTAGGTTGATTCTGCATTATGAAACAGATGTTTTTTTTTTTTTTTTTGTGGTAATACCTGTTAACTGATAATAGTGACAAGCAATCTTTTACATTTTTTGCCTTAAAAGTTATCTAGATGTCAAATGCTGGCTAGCTTTGTGATCTTGTGCCCATTGATTGCTGCATGTTTTGAATGCCTTCAATCTGACATCTTCCTATCATAAAATTATTGCTTCATTTTATGGATTACTGTAGAATTATAGTTTATCAAGGCTCAGATGAGAGAATTACATGTTTATTTTTTCATTTCATTTTATTTTATTTTAATTATGATTACACAATTTTCATTTGGAATAATAATTAAATTTTTTTCATTGCTATAGGTACAAAAGAGAAGGGAATTGTTGGCTGCAGAATTAAATGGGTACTTGCTCCAGAGAGCAAATGTGATTTCTACAAAAGTTGTAGACCACGTCATGGAAAAATTACATGCTATAATGGGCAAAGGCACCCTTGATTGTAAAATTGTTTCTCAGCATATGGCTTTTTCCATCATGGGTGCCACACTTTTCGGAGATGCATTCTTAGCCTGGTCCAAGGCAAGTGTTTACGAAGAGCTTCTCATGATGATTGCTAAAGATGCTTGCTTTTGGGCCTCGTATGGTGTTACTCCCTTCTGGAAACAGGGATTTTGGAGGTATCAGCGGTTGTGCATGAAGTTGAAGAGCTTAACTCAAGATGGTATCGAACAATGCAGACAAAATTACAAGCTTTTTAGTCATATGGATAAAAACTCCAATAGTGAAATCTCAAATCCAGAAACAAAGAATGCACCAGAGGCACCATTTTCTTCTGGCATTTTGATGCCTGATAACTTATCATCGCAAGAGTGTAATGGCCACGTTAATGCAAGAGAAGAGCCTTGTGGAAATATTATGCGTGTAATGTTTCATGGGTGTCTTACTACAGCAGGGTTGATTGGTAACATCTTAGCTAGGCTTGCAACACATCCAGAAATACAGGATAAGGTTGGTGTCTTCTCTTTTCTATATCCCTGTTTTCTTTTTTGAAGATTTTAACTTTATGTTGTTTTTCATGGGCTCCAAATTTGTTGCATCATGTTTAATTCTTGATATAATTTTTTAAGAAGAAAGTGCAACCAAGAACTTCAAAAGCCAACAACTTTATGGTTTGTTTTATTAATACTGGGTATGGCTTTTAAGGACCATAGTTCTTGTGTTTTTCCACTGTATTATTGTGTGGTTCTTGCTTATTGCCCTTAATCTTCATCCTGAATCTATGCATATCTGGTTTAAGGTGATGATACTTTTCTGTAGTAAATTTCTCAACTGATAAAATTCATTTGAAACTCCAAATTATGTTATGGTTTAGTTGATGTATACTTATCATGGTGTGCTGCTCTGCCCTTTTTAACCTTAATTTGTTTATAATCCTTAAAACACTCGCTCTGCTAGGATTAATTTCCCATTCCATTTCTGACTCATGAACTTAGTACCTTTCTTACTGATAGGCAATAATCATGATTCCTCACAGCATGCTGCTGCTATCCCATTTTTAATTTTTGTCTGTTGTAAAATTCTTAAAAACTCAAGTTGCTTGGATTTCTGTCACCTGAGCTAGGAGTTGGTTTGAATGTTGTGTTAACTAGGATAGCAGGAAAAGAAAATGGGAACAGGTACAAAGGATATGCTACAATGTTGTTTACTGAGAGGCAAATGTCATTTTTTTCGGTACCATATGATTCAGGGTGTATTGTGTTATTTGCCAAGTAGTCTTTTTAGACTTAAAAGTTCAATTCCATTCTTATGAATGCAATTATATGACATTTGATGCCAAATTCTTGACATGACGTTAGATAGTGAAAAAATTTATATTTATATGTGATTAATCTTCTTTTAAAGTAGAAGAGGCCATAGCTGTGCTTTAACTAAAGCTAAATGCTTTCTTTGAATTTAAAGTGCCTTTAAGACAACATTTTCAAAGAAAAACAGGTTGAAAAACTAAAATTTTCTAAACAATTTTCACAAATATTAAAACTGTGCATGCATTACAAAGTTTCCTGTATGTGGCTGTTGTTGTGGTTGGTTTTTCATTTATTAATGTATATAAAATATTGTGGGTATTGTTGCCCTTGAGGCTTGGCTCAAGTGGTAAAGGGTTGGGGATGGTTTGTGGGGGATTCCGGGCTCAAGTCCCAGTGGGGACAAGTGGGGTATTGTCAGGAAACTGTATTTCAGTTATATCTATTATTTTGGAGTTATTTTATATTATAATGGTATATGAAGTATTGATGGTATTAGAAAGTGAGAGGGGGATGCTGAAGCAGAGGTGGAGCCTTTTGTTCTTAATGGTCATGGCCTTAACCATATGGTTTAGTTATTATTATTAATTGATTTTATTCAGAAATGGGATGAAAAAAGTATAAGAAATAAAAGAACAGGGAAAAGACTAGAAAAATTATATAAAAAATTAAATTCGAAATCCTTAATCTTAACAAAACTTTGTATTAATTTTCATGTAACGTGTTTCTTCAGCCTTTCTGAGCTTATACAAGTGTAAAGAAATTAATATTTAACAATTCCTCCATGAGAGTGATAGATTATATTTGGTAAGCCTATTACACACACACACACACAAAGAAAAAGGACAAAAGGAGGGGGGGGAAAGAAAGAAGCAAAAAGAAAAAGAAATGGAGAAAGAAAAAAAATTATATTTGGTAAGTGTCTGCCTATTGGACACTTGACGGTGTCTCAAGATGTGGGGTGAGTGTTTAATGAGAGTCTCACATCTTGGGCCTTTGGCTGATGTTACTTAATGCCTAAATGTTGTGTCAAAGGGTCTCTTCATTATAGAAAACACAAAAGAAAATGAAATATCATTAAAATTAGTTAGAAATTTATACATTTTCAAATTATTTAATTTTTATATAGAAGAGGTCAAATAAGGGAAATGAGTTTGAAGTAGCATATAAAAAAAATGTATTGACTTTAAATCTATTTTTTAATTTTTCCTTCACTTTTTCATTCCTTCTACTTTTCCCTTAATTTTCTTTCCCTTACATTTTTCGACAAATTTTCTGGGAACCAAACATAACCTAAAGGTCTTCAAAACCATGCATATCTTTAATACCATGCATATCCTATAGTACTGATAACTATGTTCCTTGATGTTCTAAATACTAGATTCCTTGCTTCCCAAATAGATGCTGGGGCTTCTATTCACTATTAAGAGCAATTCTTTCACCTAACCTCCTAATGTTCAATAGCAATGAACCCATAAAGTGCATTCTAAGTGCGAAATAAACAAGGAAGAAAGCACACTCAGAACTTGCAAGAGAAATAGCTATGATTATCTGTTCAGCTCTGTTTTACTTTCTCACCCCATACACACAGACATGCACCCATGCATGACCTGAGGTTGATTCAACACAAGTGATTGTTTTAATAGGTAAAAATTTTGACTTATTTTGACTATCTGCTTAGGAAGAAACTGCAAATGGATCTTTAGTATTAGCTGATTGAGATTTTCTTGTTGCTTTGTTCAGGATTTGGTAATTAAGAATATATATATAAATGATCTGAATTGCAATTTATGTTTGGTAAATTTGCTGCAGATTTACTCAGAGATAATCATGTCTCGGAAAGGGGCACAGAAGCAAAAACAACAAAATGTTGATAAGATGCTTGTTTTGTTGGCCACTGTATATGAATCTGCCCGCCTTATGCCGGCTGGACCTTTGTTACAAAGATGCTCTCTAAAACATGGTATGAAATTGCTTGCTTCTTCAGTAAGTACAATACACTTCCTATCTAGAGTTTTCTGTGGATACTGACAAGCTGCCTGTTGTGTTGGGACGTATTTGAATTCCCTCTGGTATAAAATTACATACGCTCATCAATTTTTTACTCTTGTTTTAAAAAAATGATAATTAAACATGAAATTTACATTTGCCATTTGATGACACATTGTTATGATACTTCTATTTTTAATGCACCAGCGTCATGAATTCCCATTTTGAAATCTAATCTCCATGACAAAAGACACATAGGCAAGTAGTTTGAGAAATTAGATTTTAGGTTATATACTTTTAAGGGAGATTTTGAAAATCATTGAGAAGTTTATGGAAATTTTGTTTGAAATTTTATATGAAAAGGATATATGGTGGCATATTTACAGAATTGAAATATTAATTGTTAAGGAGACAATAAAAGGGAAAAATAAAAAATTTTGAGATTATGAAAAGAATTAAATACCTAATATATATTACTTTGTTGGATGTGTGACTGAAGAGTAAACTGTCAAAACCTATTTTGATATATAATTCATCTGAATCACAGATAATTTGAATAATAAACCTAAATTTTGTCTCATTAGCTTCTGTAGTTGCATTTCCAGCTGCAAGAAACTTTGATTCCTCTGAATTTTTGTTCTAATGATTTCATAAATGTGATTGTTTATGAATTGATGTCATACTTGGATAGAGATCTCACCGTATGCATGTCTGATGTTGGAAATGTGATTGCTCAGGGTTTTTCTTCAATAATTGCCTGTATCATTTAACCTAAGTTTATTGAAAATTTTGAAACAAGATTTTGTTTTAGTTTTCCTGTCTTACAAACTCTTCCAGATGTATTGTCGCATGGTCATGCTCGTTTTTTTAATCATTGTGCTTATTTTACTGTTCCCATATTTGTTTTTGCTATTTTTTTTTTTTTTAAGTAAAATTCTTTGTTCATGTGCTTTCACTGATTCATTTTCTTTCTTTTCTTACCACAAGACTTAAATCTGAAAACTGGCTTAACCATACCAGCTGGAGCAATACTTGTTGTTCCTGTACAGTTGGTACAGATGGATGATTCTTGTTGGGGGAATGACGCTAGGCAGTTTAATCCATATCGATTTTTGTCTAAAGCTGTGAAGGGACCTGAATTAGCGCACATCTCGTCTTTAGCAGGTTTTTGTCCCGTCTATACCAATAGTAATTTGCTCCATCATAACATTTATGTTCTTTGTGTTGCTTTTCTTCTGTCAAATTTGCAGTCATGGTGATATAGGTTATAATTTCATGAATGCCAAAGTTCATCCCATTAACTTAACCTTTTGATTTGGTATGTATTAATGTATCACTCTGATCGTGGTGCCAGAAATTGAAGGCGGGGGGGGAGGTGTTGGGGGGGCAGAGGGGCACTTGCCCCTCCTCTGGGTATATGTTGGCTTTGCCAGTGACTGATGGATGTCACTTTATTGTGCTGAAGCTTCTTCAATTTGTTTTTCAGTACAGTACAAATATTGCCCTTACCATCCATTATACATGTTGGCCTTGGAAAATGTAGAACAGTTGCAATTTTTTTAAGGTTAACATGCCATGGAACCATCAATCCTACAAGATGCTCCATCCATAACTCAATTTTCGTGATCTTTGCTTTTAGGGACTGTAGAAGATCTTGTGGATCCAGATCAGGACTCATGCATTTTGGATGACCCAAATCACAATGCTGCCTTTCTTCCCTTTGGTTCTGGGACACGAGCATGTGTTGGCCAGAAATTTGTAATTCTTGGAGTTGCCGCCTTATTTGCATCTTTGCTTGAACACTACGAGGTTTGTTGCTTTTCCTCTCACTATCTCTGTTAGTGACATGATATGCTAGTTTATTTCACCTCTTAATTTGTGTTATTCTATATGCTGTAATTGAGATGAGAATATCTGGAGTTTCTTTTCCTCCTAAAGAAATAAAAGAAAGTTGGAGGTTACAGCATTAGTGTGATGTTCTTTACAGCAAGTTGGAGGTTCTAAAGGATTTGGGAAGCGTCCAAGAGAATGAAAATGATTTGAAACACTGAGTCAATGACCTTACTAGAAGTGTTGCTAGGGATAATTTAGAATGGTGAAATAGACAACTGGGACATGACTAGTGTTAAGCTGCATTGTTGATAGTTTTTTAATAGACAGAATTTATTTTCTTTAAAGAAATAATGGGATGATGCAAGCAATAAACAATGATGATATATGTAACACTACTGGAGTAAGAGAAAGACGAGTTATATTAGCCAATAGGGTTTTTTTTTACAAGATTCTCATTTAGAACTTGTTTAAGGAGTAACTTATTTTTAGTCTTGTTTTCCTAGTCTTTGATTGGTCTTAGGAGTCAAATATCAGTCATTACCTTTAATGAGAGTTCAAAGAGACAACTTAATGTTAAGATCCAAAGTATCTAGAAGGTGGTTACTAATTGGTTGTGTGCGATTTCTTGTGGAGGGCCTAAGAATGTGTAAGTTCGTTAAAGTAATTAAAGTCTTTGTCTTCCAAAAGGATACTACAAATATTATATCAGGAGGGAGACTTTTAGGTATGAATGCTTAAGGACCTTAGGTCTGTTGCATAAGACACCCTATCTGTACATTTCTCTTGCTCTCACTCCTTGTATATTTTTCTTCTTCCTAAATCTTTTAATCAAACATTACAACCTCCATTCTGTTAGTGTAGCTCTTAGCCTAAATTCCAAAATTAACCTCATGAATCACATTTTTTTATAGAATCATTGAGAGCTCTAATTCTGGTTCATTTGAATTGAGATCTGCAGATAAGGCTTCAGCCAGGATCTGAGGATGACCCCAAGCCAACGTTGAATGACAGTGTTCTTCAGCTCCTTCCTAGTCCAAAGATAGTATTTATGAAGAGGAACAGCCGAGAATAAAAGAAGATGAAATCATCATGTGTGGATAATAATTTCCATGTTATTTTCTCCGTTTTAATCAGAGGTCATAGATGGAACGACAACCTTTCAAATTCCCTTTTTTCAGTCAAAGTTGATGGGGGAGAGTGTTTCCTTTCTCCTTTTTTAGCTTATGAAGCTGGCAAAGTGGAGGATGCTACATGAGTGTGTTTGGAAACCTTATGTTTTTTCCTCCCTGTTTTTAAATGGCTCTAGCTGCTGTCTTTTATGCCATGAGTGATTCTTGATTTGCTTTTCAGGCACCATGGCCTTCTTGTAGCAGCTAGGCCTCATGTTTTTCTTCCCCATCTTCCAATCTGTAACTTTTTCGCTTTGTTCTCCGTACTTTTTTTTCTCCAGAAGGGAGTTTTATGTAGAATTTGATGCTCATGCTCAAGAAATAATGTATACAAATAATATAATATGTTGCTTCAGTACTTCAACATACTACTGAAATGATTCCAATGGTTTCAAATATGGTGCTAGTGTTGATGAAATTCACAACTATTTTGGGTGAGAATTGCATTTGGTCTTGAAAGGGAAAATTCTCCAAGATGGGTATCCAAGTTCAGCTAGTGAGAGGTGAATGGGATTGAGTTGGAATCCTGGTTGGTACTGTTCTCTTTTAATTGCTTATCTTGATGCATGTCAAGAGTGAGGGCACCAAGCGTTAACGACGTGAGGACCCATCTCTATGAATGCCTAAACCACTAGACTATGCAACCAACTTAACAAATGTTTCGATAAAATAAAATATATAAAATGCCATTTTGTTTTTGTCCAAATTTTTCTCATTCAAGTCTATTTAACAAATATAAATATTTATATTAACAATTATTTTTATTATAATTATATAAGGATAAGTATAAAAATAATATAACAATTTTTAAAAGTATAAAATAATAAAAGAGATAGAGATAAAATTAAATATTAAAATTTTATTTTCACCATGGTTTTAAAAATCGAACCGGATCAGTTGGTCCAGTTGGGCCAATTGGATCGGGAAGCAATCGAATCGAAATTGAACTGTTTGAACCGACGGTTCGATTGGCGAACCGGACGAATTGGTCGGTTCCCTCCAGACCCAACAATTCATTTTCCTTCCCCCTTGCCCATGCGATTGGTACCTCTACTGTCGCCTGGAGCATCATCCCGCCAACAGCACCCCCGATGCTGGGAACCCCGCCCCACCTCCCCCGCCGCACGCTGAAAAGCCCTCCCAACCTTGGCAGCACCCAGCGCAAATCCCGTCACCCCACCCCTGGCGGCGGACTGAAAAACTCCCCATTTCCTCCACAACGACAAAGAGCCCTCCTACTGGAAGTTCTCCCACCCCTGGAAAGCTCATCTCTCTCTCTCTCTCTCTCTCTCTCTCTCTCTCTCTCTCTCTCTCTCTCTCTCTCTCTCCCCCCCCCCCCCTGACCCCATGACAGGAAAAGTTGTCTTCCATTTTAGTTTTTTAAAATTTAATTTTCTCTCTTTCTCTCCTCCCCTTATTCCCCTTACGACTAGGAAAACCTTGCCTTCCATTTTAGTTTTTTAAAATTTTATATTTAATTTTTTTATTGATTATAATTGTTGTGATATGTTTAATATTTAATTTTTTATTTTTGTTTTATTTATTACATATTGACATTTTAATTTATTGAAAATATTGAAAATATTGGGTTGATTGACAACTATAAATAAAAAATTTTGTGAAAAAATCAACAAACATGATAGATATTGTCAAAATTTAGATAAAATTAATTATTTTTATTCATTAATTTTTTTAAAAAAATCAATAATATATAAAAATATATATTAATGACGTCACCGATTCGACTGCCAGTCTGACTAGTGAACCGTGAACCGATAACTTTTTTGGTTCGATGATCGATTCGGTTATGAAAACATTGGCTTCTAACATCTATGCTGTAAGAGTTGTCCTCATGTCTCCTATTATATTTGCAAATATAGAAAAAGCATATTCCGATGCTATAGTAAACACTAGTGGGGTTAGTAGATCACATGCCATTTTAGATAGCATAGGAAAAATGGATTCATGAGATTTCCACCACTTCATAATATCAAAAATTTGTACTTCATTAGGGGATAGGTATAAACAATAATTAGTATCTAAATATTTTGAAATATCACACCTACTTGAAGAACCAACTTGTCGTTTTCCCTTAGCTAATTGTATAAAGAATGAATCATTTCCAAATGTAGATGAATTTATAGTACTTGAAAAGACATTACCATATTTATTTTCATAATATTTATCTACGTTGTTTAATTGTTCGTATATTTTACCATCTAGTTTGAATGGTTGGTTCATACAAATAACTATGAAATTTAAAATATTTTCTACACCTTCAACCTTAACTTTTGGATCCATAGAAGCAGCTAAACAATACAGTGGTGAAATAGTCTTCCAATATTTCAAAAAAAAATTTGTACACATATTTCACTAAAAATGGGATGTTCCCTCTATTGTTGAAACATATCACTCATGTTACAAATACATCTAAGTGTTATACAAGATCTAGGAGTACACACAACAGAACACATGTTAGTAGTATCATAAAAAACATTTAAGAATTTTAAAAAAGAAAAACCTTTCTCCCAATCATTCGAAGTTATTATAATTTCACCTATCTTACTATTCACATAATCTAATAGTATGTTATGATACCCTACATAAGATTTTAACATTAGGTAGGTAGAATTCCAACGAGGACCGATATCAAGACGAAATTTTCTCTTCTCCAAACCTACTAATTAACATAAAGTATATTCTTGTAATTTGTTAGATAAATCAATAAATAGTATAGTAGACTGGATAGCATGTAATGAGGGTGATATTAATTTTAAACCATCTTGTACTATTGAATTAATTATATGACAAACACATCTCACATGAAATATTTCACTTAGTGGACCTGCTCTAATTGTTCTTACAAATAAATTTATGACACTTTTATTATTTGAAGCATTATCAAATGTAATACTAAAAATTTTGCTTTGTATGTCATATTCTCCAAAAACACTTGTCAAAGAATCATATATGGCAAGTCCATCATGAGGATGTAATATTTTACGAAAACCTAATATTTTCTTTTGTAATTTCATATTTGAATCTGTATAATGTGATGTCACACATGTAAAAGGTTCATTACTTTGATTAGTCCATATATTTGAGGTCACAGATACAATACCACTATGATTTTTAAATTCTTCAATTATTAATTGTTTTTCATTTTTGTAACATTTAATTACATCATTATAAGAAGTAATCCTAGGAATTCTATGATAGGTTGGTTGGGCATACTTGTGCATGAAATGTACAAATCTAAGATTTTCTCCAAATATCAATGGAAGCCCCATACTAGCTGTTGAGATATTAGGAATGCTTTCCTTATATCATTCTTTCCTTATATCATTTAGTGTTGAGATATTAGGAATGTTTAGATATTAGGAAAGTTGAGATATTATGAATATTGAGATATTAGGAATATTGAGATACTAGGAATATTGAGATATTAGGAATATTGAGATATTAGGAATATTGAGATATTAGGAAAGTTGAGATATTAGGATATTAGGATATTAGTTGTTATTTCCTTATATCATTCTTTCCTTGTATCATTCTTTCTCATTCTTAGAATGGTGATTACCCTCTATATATACTCTGTACATGAACGAATGAAAGTATGAATGGAAAAAACTACCATTTATCAATTTGAAGATGGTATTAGAGCCATGGAACTGAAATCCTGGATATTTTGTCGCTATGGTAGTCCGACAGCGATCATCCATCCTAAGACAAGCCCTAATATTGATAAGTCAACCTTCAAATGCATTCAATGCAATAAGATTGATCCCACCAATCTGGATATCCCACAATTTCAAAGCGTTACCACATCGTCATAATAGAGGTATTCGTAAACCCACATATGAACCTGAATTGTCTACTAAAGTCAAATATCCCATGAGCAACTATGTGTCTACCCATCGTTTGTCTGAATCAAATAAGTCATTTGTAAATCAATTATCTACTGTAGCTATTCCTAGCAGTGTGCAGGAAGCCTTAGCTGATCCAAGGTGGAAAGCAGCCATGAATGAAGAGATGAAATCATTGCAGAAGAATGAAACATGGGAACTCGTAGAATGTCCACCAGGAAAGAAGCCAGTTGGGTGTCGTTGGATCTATACTGTGAAGTACAAAGCAGATGGTAGTATTGAACGATTTAAAGCAAGACTGGTAGCAAAAGGGTACACTCAAACTTATGGAATTGACTACATAGAGACATTTGCACCTGTACCTAAGATCAACACAATTCGAGTATTACTGTCTTTAGCTGCAAACCTAGATTGGCCATTACAACAATTCGATGTGAAAAATGCCTTTCTGCATGGCGAGTTATCTGAAGAAGTATATATGGATCTTCCACCAGGATGCATGGTGTCAGAAAAGCAATGTCAGAAGGTGTGCAAATTGAAGAAGTCATTGTATGGGTTGAAGCAATCCCCGATAGCATGGTTTGGAAGGTTCACAAAGTCAATGAGAGCTTTTGGCTATCGTCAAAGTAATTCAGATCATACTTTGTTCCTAAAAAAGCAACATGGTAAGATTACGACACTTATCGTATATGTGGATGACATGGTAGTTACAAGAAATGATCCTGAAGAAAGAAAAGCTCTGCAAAATTATCTATCTAGAGAATTCGAAATGAAAGATCTAGGTCCTCTGAAATACTTTCTTGGGATTGAAGTTTCTCGATCAAGTGAAGGAATTTTTCTGTCTCAAAAAAGTATGCCTTAGATCTTTTACAGGAGACTGGAATGTCGGGATGTCAACCTGTTAATACACCAATAGAAGAAGGTCTGAAATTGTGTGTTGAGCCTAATCAAGTATCAACCGATAAGGGAAGATACCAGAGACTTGTGGGGAGATTAATGTACTTAGCTCATACAAGACCAGATCTTGCTTATGCATTGAGTGTAGTGAGTCAATACATGCATAATCCTGGAGAGCAACATATGAATGCAGTCATGCGTATTTTAAGGTATTTGAAGAATGTTCTTGGGAAGGGAATTTTGTTCGCTAAAAATGTTGATCATCAAAGTATAGAAGTATATACTGATGCTGATTGGGCCGGTGTAGTGGATGATAGGCGATCTACATCTGGTTACTTTACCTTTGTAGGTGGTAATCTTGTGACATGGAAAAGTAAGAAGCAGAATGTCGTCGCTCGTTCAAGTGCAGAAGCGGAATTTAGAGGTATGGCTCTAGGACTTTGTGAGGCATTATGGCTAAGACTCCTCTCACATGATTTAGGTTACCTATCTAGGCAACCAATCCGATTGTTTTGTGACAATAAAGCCGCATGTGACATTGCTCATAATCCAATACAACATGATCGTACAAAGCATGTCAAGGTGGATAGATTCTTCATTAAGGAAAAGTTGGATGATAAGATTGTGGAATTGCCTAAGATTCAATCAGAAGATCAATTGGCTGATATCCTTACCAAAGCTGTCTCAAGTCAAGTGTTCTCAAAATTTTTAGACAAGTTGGGCATGTGTGACATCTATGCACCAACTTGAGGGGGAGTGTTGAGATATTAGGAATGCTTTCCTTATATCATTCTTTCCTTATATCATTTAGTGTTGAGATATTAGGAATGTTTAGATTTTAGGAAAGTTGAGATATTATGAATATTGAGATATTAGGAATATTGAGATACTAGGAATATTGAGATATTAGGAATATTGAGATATTAGGAAAGTTGAGATATTAGGATATTAGTTGTTATTTCCTTATATCATTCTTTCCTTGTATCATTCTTTCCCATTCTTAGAATGGTGATTACCCTCTATATATACTCTGTACATGAACGAATGAAAGTATGAATGGAAAAAACTACCATTTATCAATTTGAAGACTAGCTACCATTCCAACTAATCCTTCTCTTAGGAATTGTTGATTATATATAAAGGTGGACATTGAAGATATGTTAGATCTTATTTCGTTTTGACTTATTTGGGATTGTCTAAGGTCTAATGTTGAGGTGTCCAATGGGACAGGATGCCATTTTTGACCCGTGGCTTGGCACACCAAAAGATTGGGTCGAGCCAACACGAACCAACAATGTAGCGGACTGGGCCGGCATGGCCCAAAGAAGTGGGTCGTGCTAGGCCTAAAAAAACAGCTCGTTGGCCCACAGTGTTGGCAAGGGTGTTGGCTAGCGTGTTGGCCCACCATGTCAGCCTATCATGCCGGCCCACTTGGCCCTTTTAAATTTCACTTTTTACTTTTTATTACATGTCAAATGTCTATAATACCCTTCTCAATAATTATATAATGACTAGTTTTAGGGGTAAAAAAGTAAATCAATAGTTATTTTTACTTTTTTCATGTCAAGTGTCTATATTACCCCTACCAACAACTATATAATGGTTAGTTTAAATGATAAATAAGTAAATCACTCACTATTAATATTTTTTATGTCAAATATCTATAATACCCCTTTCAACAACTATATAACAACTAATTCTAGGGGTAAATAAGTAAATGACTTGCCAATGTTTCTCTATAAATACCCTTCATTTTAAGTCTTTCTCACATAATTCTCTATTCTCTCTTTATATTGTTTACAATTCTCTCTAATTTCTCTTTTCACAATTCTTTAATTTGAAATTCTCTACAAGTGGTAAAGGTATCTACTAACACTACAAGTGGTCATCATTCACAAGGTTGAGGTATTTATATTCAGTTATTTCATTTATTTATTTTAATTCTATATATTTAATTTAATTGTTCTCTTCCTTTTACCTTATTTTTTTTCCTCTAAAATTAAAAATGGATCCTCATTACCTAAATGTTGAAAACCTTGACTTTGGTATTGATGCATGTAATGAATTTAATCATTTTGAAGATAATGAGACTCATACCTCCTCTAGTGTCCTTTTCTCTAACCTTCCCCAACCCAATCCCATAGATAAAAGACCTAGGGCTAGTAGACACACATCTATAGTATGGAATCACTTCACTATAATAAATAGACAAAATACAAGAGGAGAGGTAGAAAATCTAGCAAAATGTAAATATTGTAAAAAAAAAAAAAAAAACATATAGTTGCAAAGCTAGTGGTGGCACAAGTCACCTCAGAAGATATGTCGAACAATGTACCAAAAAACATGGTGCATTAGACCCTAGATAATCCCAAATAAGTCAAAACAAAATAGGATGTAATACATCTTTAATGTCCCCCTTTATATACAATCAACAATTCCTAAGAAAAGGGTTAGCTGGAATGGTAGCTAGTATGGGGCTTCCATTGACATTTGGAGAAGATCCTAGATTTGTACATTTCTTGCACAAGTATGCCCAAACAACCTATCATAGTATTCATAGGACCATTTCTTGTCATGATGTAATTAAATGTTACCTAAATGAAAAACAATTAATAATTGAAGAATTTAAAAATCATAGTGGTATTGTATCTGTGACCTTAGATATATGGACTAATTAAAGTAATGAACCTTTTATATGTGTAACATCACATTATACGAATTCAAATATGAAATTACAAAAGAAAATATTAGGTTTTCGTAAAATATTACATCCTCATGATGGGCCTTTCATATATGATCCTTTGACAAGTATTTTTAGAGAATATGACATACAAAGCAAAATTTTTAGTATTACCTTTGATAATGCTTCAAATAATAAAAGTGTCATAAATTTATTTGTAAGAACAATTGAAGAAGGTTCATTAAGTGAAATATTTCATGTGAGATGTATTTGTCATATAATTAATTTAATAGTATAAGATGGTTTAAAATTAATATCACCCTTATAAAAGGCTATCTAGTCTACTATACAATTTCTTGATTCATCTAACAAAATACAATAATTTTATACTTTATGTCAATCAGTAGGTTTGAAGAAGAGAAAATTTCATCATGATATTGGTCATCGTTGGAATTCTACCTACATAATGTTAAAATCTTGTGTAGGGTATCATAACATACTATTAGATTATATCAATAGTAAGATAGGTGAAATTATAATAACTTCGAATGATTGGGAGAAAGGTTTTGATTTTTTTAAATTCTTGAAGGTTTTTTATGATACTACTAACATGTGTTCTGCTATATATACTCCCACATCTTGTATAGCACTTAAATGTATTTGCAACATGAGTAGTGCATTTCAATAAAATAGGGATGATTCGTGCCCAATTGGTGTATCAGCTGATTCATGTCTAGCTGGTGCTCCTTGATTGAGGGAGTAATCAACAAAATTTATAACCTATTACACCATGAACTAGGGTAGCAAAGACAAAACTACTATAACATAGTGGTTCTAGGATCGTTCACTAGGAAGGGTTTTCAATTCATAAATGATACCAATTCAAAGTGAATTGGTGCTTTTTCATTTCAAGGTTAGCTTAAGAAATAAAACACAAACTTTGATTGAAAAAGGTTTAGGTTTAAGCTAACGGCAAAGGAAGTAATGGAAATTACTTATGAAGAAAAACATTCCTTAGAGGTTTAGGTTCATAGGGGAGGTTCCTCGTGCAAAAACAAAGCTCCGGTCATTTGGTTCATTTCCTCGCATTAGAGAATTAACATATAGTCAATTCTCTAACCGGTGTGGTACAGATGCTTCCCTTTAATGGGTTCAAACACTAAATCTCTCTCACTGATGCACCTTGCAATGGCTCGTGCCTCTCACCCAGCATTTTCCATTCAAGGTGATCTTTAACCTTGGATTGCCCGTCAAAAGCTCGCAAGAGAAAACTAATGGATGTCTCCTTGGAGTCCAAAAGCTTACCAAGTGTTGGCTATTCTAGAAAATCCTACCTTCAAACCACCTCCCAAAGGCTCGCAAGAGATAAACTAGTGCATCTCAATGGATGGAGATCACTTGCCTTACCAAGTGTTGGCCCAGGTGATTTAAAGGCATTTTAAGTTAACTAAAAAGATAAAAACCATTAATGGGTCACACTTTCTCTTCATTAATGGCTGAAACCACAAAGTTATAAATTTTTTCACTTGGAACCTTTCCCGGCAACCTTAGCTCCAAGGAACTAAAAGTCTAGCCACTCATTCTCTGAGGATACTCCCTCAGAGCTTGTTTGGCTAGTAAGAAAAATTAAATGAATATAAACAATCAAAACAAATAGGTAAGGTAGAGCAAAGGCTCTGTATTTTACTTCCTTCCAAAAATTTGTACCAAAAATCAAAGATCATTACAAAACTATATATAAGGGGTTATTCACCCTTTGTTCTTACTTAAAGACTAAGGAATCCTATGATAGGTGGGTTACAAGGAGACTTTGGGGATTTAGACATCAAATATCTAAAGAAAAATATCTCAAAATATTGGTTGCACATATCGGGAAGTTTCAGGAGAAAACCGCGGCACTGTGCAAAATGGCTGTGAAACTCTTCGGGTAAGCGCTATTAGCAGATCCGGATATGTCTGACCAGGGAAGTTGAAACGCCCTCCTTTCACATCCGGAGAAGGTGGCATGTCACCCGGATAGAATTCCAGATGTGGGATATCCGGAGAAGATGGAACGTCACCCGGGTGATCGTCCACGTGTGCATGGTGTAGGGACCCATCCGGAGCAACTCCATCCGGATTCCCCAAGCGGGCACGCGGCGCTTGCGAACATCACACCCGGACGATTTCCTCAAGCGAGCACACGGCGCTTGCGAACATCACTAAAGTGCACAAGCCTTACTACGTCATTCCGACAGCCTGCCACAACCCATGTTCCTCCGTTGCCTTGCCATGGATTCCAAAGAACTCTCCTCAATCTTGGATTGCTTTGGTGATCAAAAAGCTATCAAAACATCAAAACTTAACACAATTTGATTAGAATTCATTGCAAGGGTCCTTAATATGTTAATTGGGTTAAAAGGTGATAACTACTACTCAAAAGTGTTTAAAAGAGTTAATTAAAAGCTATGAAATAGCACTTTTTGAGTAGTAATCAAGGGAACATCCCTTTTTTTAGTGAAATATGTGTACAAATGGAAAAAAAATTGAAATATTGGAAGACTATTCCATCACTTTATTGTTTAGCTGCTTGTATAGATTCAAGGGTTAAGGTTGAAGATGTAGAAAATATTTTAAATTTCATAGCTATTTGTATGAACCAACCATCTCAATCAGAGGGTAAGATATACAAACAATTAAACAACTTATATAAATATTATGAGAATAAATACGGTATTGTCTCTTCAAATACTATAACTCCATCTAGATTTGGAAATTATCCATTCTTTAGACAATTAGCTAAGGGAAAACAATAAGTTGGTCCTTCAAGTAGGTGTGATCTTTCACAATATTTAGATACTGATTATTATTCATACCTATCCCCTAATGAAGTAAAAAAAATTGATATTATGAAGTGGTGGAAATCTCATGAATCCACTTTTCCTATGTTATCTAAAATGGAACATAATCTATTAATCCCACTGGTATTTACTATAGCATCGGAATCTGCTTTTTTTATAGTTGCAAATATAATAAGAGACAGGAAGACAACTCTTACAATAGAGATGCTAGAAGCTTTAACATGTTTGAAGGATTGAGAAGATGGACGCATGGGACTTCAAACTTTAGAGGATGAATTTAAAGAAGCCTTCGAGAACTTGGATCTCAATGCAAATAATGATGTTCAAGAGATTGATGATGATTGAAGATGAAAAAAGAAGAATAAAGATTGAATAAGAAGACAAAAGTGAATATGATAATTGAAGAATTATATGTTATTCGTTTATTTTAAATCTATTAAATGTAGCTAATTTTTAAAGGTTGAGTAATGCATGTGATTGATAGTTGGGTGGGTGCCAACCTAGTTGGGATGTACTCAAACTATAGTAATGCAATTCTCACCATTTTTTTTCTCCTTATTTTTTCATGTAATTTGTTGAAATATTGAATAAAAGAATTATTTTTTTATATTTCATTTCCTTTTATATTCTATTATTTTAAATTTATTGTTATTTTCATAAAAAAAAAAAATAAAACAAATTCAAATATAATTTTTTTTACTATTTTAAAAACAAAAAACTAACATTTCTATAAATTTTACAATTACAAACTCAATAAATATAAATATAAAAAATAAAAAGTACAATTATTAGAAATGTCTAAAAAATAAAAATAAAAATATAATTATTAGAGGTGTTTAAAGTAATAAAAATAAATTTTATTTAATAATGAAAAAACTTAAGACAAAATGACTTTAAAAAATTAAATTAAATTTTTAACAAAGAGAGTAGTCCATGGGCCACGGTCCGTCGGTACGGCATTGCCCTGCACGATTAGCTCGCGGGCTTAGGGGTCGTGTCAGGCCACCTATTTGGCTTTGAGGGGCCAGCCCAACTTGACATGATTTTTAAGTGGGCCATGTTGGCCTGGCATGTTGGCTCGGTCAACATCAGGTCATGCCAACCCGGCCCAACCCATTGGACACCTCTAGTCTAATGCACCATGTTTTTTGTCACATTATTCAACATGTCTTCTAAGATGACATGTGTCATCACTAGCTTTGCAACTATATGTTTTTTTTGCAATATTTACATTTTGTTAGATTTTCTACCTCTTCTCTTGAATTTTGTCTATTTATTATAGTGAAGCGATTCCATACTATAGATGTGCATTTACTAGCCCTAGGTATTTTGCCTGTGGGATTGGGTTGGGAAAGGTTAGTGGGAGGGACACTAAAGGAGGTAGGGGTCTCGTCATCTTCAAAAGGATTAAATTCATTACATGCATCAATACCAAAGTCAAGATTTTCAACATCTAGGTGATGAGGATCCATTTTTATTTTTAAAGGAAAAAAAATAGGAAGATAACAATTAAATGAAATATATAGAATTAAAATAAATAAATGAAATAACGAAATATAAATACCTCAACCTTGTAATGATGACCACTTGTAGAATTAGTAGATATCTTTAGCACTTGTAAAGTTAGTAGATATCTTTAGCACTTGTAGAGAATTTTAACTTAGAGAACTGTGGAAAGAAGAATTAGAGAGAATTGTAAACAATATAAAGAGAGAGAATGGAGAATTGTGTGAGAAAGAATTAAAATGAAGGGTATTTATAAAGAATTATTAGTGAGTCAATTACTTATTTACCCTTAAAATTAATCGTTATATAGTTGTTGAGAGGGGTATTATATATATTTGATATAAAAAATATTAATAGTGAGTGATTTACTTATTTATCCTTTAAACTAGTTATTATATAATTGTTGAAGGTGGTATTATAGGCATTTGATATGTCATAAAAAGGAAAAAGTAAAAAGTGAAAGTGAAATTTAAAAAGGCATGGTGGACCGACACGATGAGCCAACAATTGTTTTCTTTGGCCTAGCACGGCTTGCTCCTTTGAGCTGTGCCAGCCCAGTTCGCTACAATACTAGGTCGTGCCGGCTTGGCCCAGTCTTTTGGCGTGTCGAGCCACGGGCCAAAATGGGCGGCCCAACCCATTGGACACCTCTAGTCCTTCGGAGATTGGGTTTTTTTAATGGTGTCTTTTTTAAAGCCCGTACTAGACATCTATACCTGTTTCTTGCTTCTTATGTTAAAGATAAAAAATATTATGATAATTTTTATATAAAATGTAATAACTATTATAAAAAAAGGTATTCCTTTTAGTATTTATTTTTGACATTATGTATTCCACAGGGAATTTCTTCTTCCATAGTTTAAAAGAGGCCCTAATCTTGAGGATCCCTTTGAACTGATTGAGATAACTAAGCCTCAAACTCTGATCTTTTGAAGTTGACTTCGAACCACTTCTATGGATGTTTCGAAAGTTTGAGCTTGTTTAGGGTTTTTTGAAAATGGTTCCTGAATTTCAAATATACTTCTTCCAAATCTAACTCATTATTGATAGCAAAGACCATATCATCAACATAACGAGCATATTAAAAAGATAATAATTTTAAGGGTTTCTTTCATTGATCTCTCTTAAGGTTTTGACTATGTATACCTAACCCTTATTGGTTTGAAATTTCATTCAATACTTCTTATACCCTTCTTATTTATCATTTTCACTCACCTACTCTTCAATTCAAAATAATGGAAGTGTTTGATGAATTTTCTAAACCAATGGTGATTAGTTGTATTTATCCAAAACTTGAAGAAATGTGAGTGAAATTAACCTTAATTTTAAAAAAACATAAAAAAAGTTTATTTTTTTAAATCGATTTTTAAAGAAAGTTTTTATTTCTTACATGAAACTTGTTATTTTTTATTTTTAAAAATAAAAAATAAGAAGTTTATCAAGATGAACACTTAACTTCTCACTTTATCTTTGTAATGATATTTTTATTTTTAATGGTATTATGATATCTTACGTTGAATGGAGGAAAAACTTATTAGTACTGTATATGTATAGGCTTCTCTTAACTATGTAAGCATATTTTAAAGTCATGAGGACCCTTTGGGCTTAGAGTAAATAATATTTACACAGTTGAAAGTAGGTTGTTATAAGTAGTATTAAAGCATTAGGTTATAATCTTATTAGAACTTTGATTTAGTTTAGGTTGGGGATAAATGAGTTATACATTAGTTTAAGTTTTAACTTCATCTCATATAAATTTCAATTCTTTCTGTTATTCTAAATTATCTAATTAGTTTACTAGTGACTAATCTAGTTATATCTTATGCTTTATAGGATAACATGCCACCAAAAAGATGAACCTCCTCCATATGAGGTTTGTCTCTATGAATGCAAAAGGATTTTATAGATACCTTGGGACTTCAGTTGGTTTTGTTGAGCGTCAAGCTAGAGTTACTAAGAGCTAAGCTTAAGATCAATTCTTATTTTCTAAGGGTAGATTCTTTGATGACTTTAAGAAGTTAGGTTCTCTTTACTTTTAAAGAACTTCATATCCAATTGAGGTAGAGGCTTAGGTACTTAAGATTGAGAACTTCTTTGATGTTATTGTTAGAAAAATTAGGCTAATCCAACCTATGGTAATCATCCTAGAGAAAGAGAGGGGAGGGGGGTGAATAGGGTGATGGTCTCTTTTTGAAAATTTAAACTATGTGAATGTAAGAGACAATTATATGCAAGTATATAACAAGCAATATAAAGACAATTACATATAAATTAAAAGAGTAGGGAAAAGAAAATGCAAACACAAGATTTTATAATGGTTCAGCGCAACCCAGCCTACATCCACTCTCCTCTAGCTTCAATCCCAAGCTTGAGGTTCCACTAATTCAAGGCTTCCAAACCAAGCCTTTGAGCAATACAATTAGATTATGGTTCCAATTCACCCTCTTGGACTTTTGGCTCCAAGCATCCTTTACACTTTTCAAGAGATATCCCACTCTTGAACAACCCCTCAAGTGATACCCCACACTTGAGAAACTTTCTCTCAAAGATTTACAAATAAATGATTTCACAAAATCCTAATACAAAAACTTTAAGCTCAAATGATACAAGAAAACTAGGATTGAATGGTGCACTAAAGATATGCAAGTTTTAGAACAATGGTGCACTCAAAAACACTATTCCAAGGCTCAAATATATTCAAGAAAGGTTTGGGAAGGTTAAGCTCTTTGAAACAATGAAGATTGAAGCCTTTTTATAGAAGAGAAAAGCCAAACTAGCTGTTTGGGGGTTCGACTGGTCGAGTTAAGGGTCGACCGGTTGACTAGCTGTTAGCATTTAATGCTTGGCAGGTGACCGTTAGGCCTCAACTGGACCTCAACCAGTTGAGGTTCAACCTCGACCGGTTGAACAACCGTTCTAGAAGAAAGATAGAGTTTTTTTGCAACATCGACCGATTGAGCTGGGGGCCTACCCAGACCTGGACCGGTTGAGCTAGGGGTCGACCTGGACCTCGACCGGTTGAGCTGGGGGTCGACCTGGACCTCGACCGATTGAGCTGGCGGTCAACCGGTTCCTCATCCGATTCAACCGGTTGAGCCATTTTTTGTCTCAACAACCAACTTTTTCAACTTAAAACCTTTTAAAACAAATTTGAAAAACATTTAACATAAGGTTTTAGTTGAAAACATGAAATCACCCAAATTTTTAAATATTTAAAACAAAATAACTCTTGGATGATTTTGGTGCATAAGTAAAGAATGTAATGCGTGAAAATCTTATTGCACCAACAACCTTACAAAGAGATCTTATGAAGCTTGGGTCTTGAAAAACACTTCTCTTTGAGGTGGTCTTCTTCTTCATGATTTCTCATTGGCTTGATTTGTCTTTGTGATTGCCACTTTGGAAATAATCTTGTCTAATCACACTTGAAATATAATCATTAGTTCTAAACCTTGTTTTGTTATCATCAAAATCAAGATTAACCAAACCTTGGTTTCACAGTTATGGATTGTTTTGAAGAGTAGAAAGCCTTTTATGCAATATTTATGTTGGATAAAGACACAAATCATTGGTGGCATGTGATTAAGAGGCTTTTAGAGGTTGAAGACCTATAATTTGTGAACAATTCAAGGGAACTTTCTACAAGAAGTATTTCCTTGACAATATTAGAAGACATAAAGTGTTAGAGTTTATTCATTTGGAATAGGGGGATATGATTGTGGCCTAATCTAAGGTTGAATTAACAATGTTGTCGCGTTTTGTCCCGTAATTTATTGTTATAAAGGAGGAAAATACATTTACATTTTTGGATGGATTAAAACCCTACTTGAAGAACAAGATACCAATTCTAAAGCTTAATGCTCATTTAAAGGTTGTGGATGGAGAACTTGTTGCAGAAAATGATAATAACAAGCTTCAACAGTACAAGGAATGACAAAAAAGATGAGTAAGAGTGATAGTTCTCATAGTAGCCAAACATATAAAAGGTTTAGTTCAATTGGGAATTGGAATAAAAAGAAAATAATACAAAAGTCAGACATAATTTGTTTTACTAATGGAAAGAAGCATGGGGATAGTGTAAGGAATCCCGAATCACTCGGTTCCCTACCCCATTATTAGATTAGGTACATGATTTTATTTTTGGGGCTCTATATCCTAGCAACAAAAGCAAAAGATACATTTTTAAACAATACGAATCTAGATTAAAGTGCAATAGAAAATGTTACCTTGATTTGGATGTTCCCAAGTCAAATCTAGATGGTGAAAATGAAGTTTAAAGTCTTTAGAGGTCTCGAACACCCAAGATTTTTCACCCAAATACTCTTAACTTGATCTTGGCACTTCAAAGGTAGGACTTTGAAAGAGAGGAGGTTATGACTTCCTTCTTTCTAAATAGTAGGAAAAAGACTAACTTGAAAACTTTAACCCCTAAGGGGGTATTTATAGGGTTCCTTAATTGGCCTTTAGTCAAGAGCTTGAGTCACTTAATATAGCTCCAAATGGGTTATAATTGATTCATTAACCTAATAGTGTCATATAATTAATCAATTAGTCTAATCAAAAGGCTTTTTTCACTAACCCCTATGCAACCTTTAGCAATTACTAAAATACCCTTATGTACAAAAGTAAACCAAGAGTCAATCCAACCCTTATAAACCATGTCATCAAGGACCACTGAGATCCATATGACAATATTAGCTCCCTCACTATTCAATCCTGAAGTTGATTTAACATCCTACTATAGCAAATTAATTGCACTCCAATACCATATGTAAATAACAACAAAACACTAACTGCTTGAGTTAATGACCTATTATCCATTGCATTCAGTCTCCTTATGGAATGGTGTTTGTAGTCTAACAAGGTGAAATCTATTAGCCTTTCAAGACTACCTTTACGATCCTTAAGTTATAGATCCTCCTATTTTATGTTCAACTAACATATCTTAGTTTTTTAAGAACTTATGTCAAGTTCCACTTAAGGAACTATTATGGTCATATTTTATATGAACTTACTGTTAGGAAACCTCGGATTGCTTCGTTCCTAAGCCTTAGATCATTAGGGTCCATGAAATCATATCCTAGGCTTTCTAGATCTAAGCACAATGGAAATAATGACATTCAAGAACCAAAATAATATCATAGCTTCAAAGAAAAATGTCATACCTATAATCCAAATATTCCCATATCGATTCCTATTGATGTAGAAAACTCCAATACCGTAAATGATCTTGTAAAAGCAAGGATCTTCTACCCAATGACTCATCTTTGAGTCTAGGCACTAAGATGGTGGCAATCTTAAGGTCAAAGGCTAAGTTCTCTCTCTAAACTATAGGAAAAGAGTGGTAAGACTTAAGCCCAAACCTCCAAAAAGAGGTATTTATAAGCCCACTAGGCTTAAGTGACTTGACCCCACCGTAGGCTTGCATCACTTAACTTGCCCAAAAAGATTACTAATTAATTAATTAACTCAACATGAATCCCATTAATAATTAGCTCGGTCCAGAGGTATCGCTTACTTACCCTTATCCAACCTTCCGTTGTTACGAAAATGCCCTTATACACATAAGTGAACTAAAAACTCATCCAACTTTTACAAACCATGCCATTAATGAATGTGAGCTCGATGGGGAAACATTGGATAGGATAGTACTAGCTCCCTTAGAATCCAATTCTGAAATTGACTCAATATCCCACTATAGAAGTCAACTACACTTTAGTACTCTATGTATATTACTATGAGACACTAAGTGCTCAGGTCATGACCTGTTATCCACTGTATATAGTCTTCCCATGCATTGGCTATCTATAGTCAATAAGGTAAAAGCTATCAATATTTCAAGACTACCTCTACAATCCTTAAGTTACAAATCCTCCTATTATGTGATCAAATGACATACTCTAACTCACTAAGAGTATATATTAAATTCCACTAAAGGAATTACATGAGACTCATAGATTTCATGGTTACACGTCCTTAGGATCCCCTAATGGGACACACTATCTCAAAGTCCATGAGATATCATGGTCCCATTTTTTAAAATACCTATTGTTACCGTCTTCTATCAATAACAACCTAATTCATAGGGAATATATGATTACTTTAAGATCTCACTCATAGGTTAAAACCACTGTTAACTTTTGTACAAAGCTTAATATTTTCTCAAGATTGAGAGATAATATAATGTGACAGTTTGGTGAAGTCATGACTACCCGATAACCTTATGTCATGACTTACCTTAGGTCTTATCCAATATGTAACCATAAACATTAGTGCAGTCATTATTAGAGCCATAAATTATACTGTAATGGCACATATAAGAATGAATTATGCAAATCTAAAGGCTCAATCCACCCAACTTAACTTGAATTGTTGTTAAGTTGTTTACTTTTTATATGATAAAAAACAACATCAAAATGTACCCAGAAAAATAATTTTTATATTAATTTTTATTTGACCAAAAAGTAATTTAACAAATTTTTAAAAAGCTTATCTTTGAAAAAATAATCATAATTTTTAATTTTATTTTATATAATTAAAATAAAAGGTTTTAAAATTAAATGTGGTTATGTCATTGTTGTGTAAGTGAAATGAAAGTGGTGGTAGGTGGGATGTTGATAAGTAGTCATGGTGGTAATGGCAATAGCAGCATGATGTTAAAACACAAAGCACTAGGATGGGATGAGACAAGGGATGAGTATTGATATCAAGTTTTGCTGGGTTAAGGATTATGGACGAATAAGCTACTTTTTGCATTAAAAAAAAGTCAAATATTTTGGTTTTTCCTAAGTCTAAAGCAAATTACTTTCGACAATAAGTTAAAAAAACAAACAACACCTAATTCTCATTATTGTTCTTGGAATGGCCTAATATTGATTATCAATCATTGGGAAAGTGTTTTTAATACATCTTTGTTGAAAATATTGCATACCCATTTGTACATCATTAAAACTTAGTTTTTTTTGTATTCCATTGTGCCAAATTATATATTAGAAGTTATATTCTTATCGAATTTATTCATGCATCTTGTGAGGTGGGCTCCAATGTAAGGTGATATTTAGGGTTTTCAAGTATAATGTAGTACTTGGGGATTCAATATTTGTTCTCTTGAGGTATATGTAGAGGACCTTGAACCATAATCCAAGAGTGTGATTGAAGTCATAAGTCCAAGAGGGTTCATTGGAACTATAATATGATTATAATATTGGAGGTTTGGATTGAAATATTCGAATAGTGGACCTCTCACTAGGTTAGGAGCTTGAGAAAAGTGAATATAGGCTAGGTTGCACTAGACCACTACAAAAAAAAATATATATATATATATTGAATTTGCAATTTCTCTATTTTTCTCTCTCTTTATTTTCTATGCAATTTCTCTTCTATTATTTTATTATTATTATTATTATTATTATTGCTTAAATTGTCTCTTACATTCATCATAGTTTATATTTGCTAAATTTGTAAGAAGTGATCATCATCCTATTCACCCACCTAAGTTGATTATCTTAGGTTGATTAGGTCATAAACCTAACTTTGGACCTTCAATTTCAATTTTTCTTTCTATTTCTATTTGTTTTAAAGATTTAAATTTTCTATTAATCTTTTAAATTTTTGACACTTCAATTTTTTTCTAGGAAGATGCACATTAAATTATGGTTTTGATATACGTTTAGTTTTTGTGCATTTTTCCTCTTATATTGACATTATTTCTAGTCTCAGATTCTTTTGAGTTCACATGCTAGTAGTTTTTTTTTCTTAAAAGATTATCCTTATCTAATTTTAAATGTTTCTATTTTTTTTTCTAAAGTTTTTTCCATGGTAACAATATTCCCTTTCAAAAAGGACTTTTGTGTAATTTTGCAAACTTTGTTTTGAATTATTAATTATTTTCATTTCTTTTATTTGTTGAAAAAACTTTAATACTTTTACTTTTTTTTTTTTTAAAGAATGTTTAAGTTTTTATTTTCAAATTTTCAAACCATGATTTTGATGAAAAATATGTTTGATTATTCACATACTATATTTTGAATTATTATTATTATTATTATTTTGGGTTATATCAATTGTTATATTTTGTTTATTAGACTATGATTATAATGAGATGGACAATTTTTGTATTAGAAAAGAATTCATTTTAGTGGATCAAATATGCATAATTTGTCAATTATTTTATAAATTATACACATATATAAAATTTTCTACCACACTATTAAAAAGAAAATGAAAAAGAATAATGAACAAAGGTAACTTGTGTGTTGTTTAGATACACTTTTTTTTTGTTTTAAAAAATAGAAAACAATAGTAACTCTTGCATTAAATTTTTTTTTTAAAATAATAAAATAGATCCAGATAAAATTAAATATTTAATTTTTTTTCCATCTTAAATATATTTTAATAGTTAAATATTATACATTTTTTATTTAATAAAATTTATTATATTAGTATATTTATATTTATCATTATTATTAAATTTGATATATCAAATATATATAAAAAATATTATTAAATTTTTTAATAATATATAAATTATATATTTATTATATGATCGATTTTTCAACCGTCGGTGGATTAGTAAATAGTAAATTGTGAACCAATAAATTTTTTGGTTTAAAGATTTTTCGGATTTTGAAAAGATTGATAAGGAGAATCCTAATTTTCTAAAAAAGAAAAAAGAAAAAGAAAGTGTAAAAGAAAAGTCAAACTTTTTATTTTTTTAATCAAAAAACAAAAAAATCAAAATGATTTGGCGCCAAAGCCAAGGGCGTAGAAAACTTCTAAAAGGACGTTGGGTTCTCTCTATTCCCAAAATGGAACATAATGGAATGTAGATCAAAATCACGCTGTTGCTGATTTCTAGGTTTTCGAGAAATGACGACCATTAGAACGCCGCCGTTTTCACCCTCCCAAACCACTTGCGGATCTCTCCTTGTCGAGTTGCAGGTTCTCTCTCGCACTTTTGGTTATTCATGGACATTTGGTAACTTGTTTTCTGTTTGGTTACTGGGAAACTGTTGGAAAATAAGGGATTTTTGGAAATTTGGAAAAGTGGTTTTGGGAGAATGAGGAACTCGAGTTTACTTAATCTTCTGAACCTTTGATCATTGATGGATCTCTCGTCTAAATTCCGTTAATTGTCTTTTGTTTGGTCACTGAGAAAATGGTGGGATAATATAAATTTTATAATTTTAAGTGGTGGTTTTGGGCTTCCAGCATATCGCGGACTTGAGTTAACTTTATCTTCTGCACCTTTGATCATTGATGGGTCTCCTGGTACAAATTTTATTTCTTGTTTTCCACGTGGTTACTGAGAAAATGCTGGAAAGAAGGGAATTTTGGGGATCTGAAGTAGTTGTTTCGAGTTTTGAGAGAATCAAAAACTTGTGTTAATCCTGCACTTTTGACCATTAATGGATCTCTCCTGGAAATTTCATTTCTTGTTTTCAGTTTGCTTACTGGGAAAGTGGTTGGGACAGAAGGAGATTTTGGAAATTTGAAGCAGTGTTTTGGGTTTTCATAGCATTGAAAACTCCAGTCAACTTGGTCTTTTGTGACTGTTGGGTTAAACGCTGTGAATTTTCATTCTTCGGAACTAAGCAGCGGAAAATGAATGACTCAGAATTTGTTTTTTTAATTTAATTTTTTTTCTTTATTTTCTGGGTAATCAAACACAGGCATCTTGTTTCCTCACCTGGTTATTGTTTTCTTTTGGTTTTGTTATTTATAATTTGATTGAAGATATGCCTTTTTTTTTTTGTTTAAATACACTGATCAGTCTAAGGTTTCTTCTCAAATCATGTTTTATTCTACATTTTAATTAAATCGAATTTTTAGTGAAAATTGTTTTGTTTTTGGTTTTTGTTTTATCTATTTATTTGTCTATTTTTACCATTTTTCTCACCTGTGATGGAAAATAAAATGTGATAATGAAAATGATGGAACCTATTTTTGTTCTCTTGCTCTCAACAGCACTCAGTATTTTCACTTGATTGGATGTTCTTCTGTTTTCCCTTTTTTTTTTCTTTCTGTTTTTCTTTTTTTAATAATTGTATATAGTTCTAATTCTTTCTTGTAATTGGTTTTTAGAAAATATGGGATGAAATTGGGGAGAGTGAAAGTGAAAGAGATAAGATGCTTCTGCAACTTGAGCAAGAATGCCTTGATATCTATAGAAGGAAGGTTGAAAAAACTAAGAAGCACAGGGCTGATCTGTGTCAAACACTCAATGAAGCTGAAACTGAAGTTTCTAGCCTTGTTTCTGCTCTAGGTGAACATGCGAACTTTGTTCAGGTCGAGTCCTTTTTGCATTGTTGTTTTTGTTGTTATTGTTATTATTATTTACTATTGTGAAGAATGCTTTTAAGAAGATTCACATAGAAATCCAAAGTGAATTTTGTGGCATTGGAGTGTTTGAAATTAATGGAATGATCTTTGTCTTTTTCTTTTAATGAAAAGGAGAAAGGAATGGCATGGAAAAATCTTCTGTTCTTAACTTTATTATTTAACTTGCATATTATTTGTTCAGTTTGTTCCCTCTTTTGTTGTTTTCAGAAGGAAAAAGGCACTCTCCATGAGCAATTATCTGCCATAAAACCTGTATTGGAAGACTTGAGAATGAAGAAGCAAGAAAGAATGAAGGAATTTTCTGAAACCCAGTCTCAGATTGTTCGGATATGTGCAGAAATAGCAGGCAATATTCAGTCCATCAATTCTGTTAATGCACAAGTAAATGAGAGGGATTTGACAATGAAAAAGTTGGGTGGGCTGAAGTCATACCTACAAGAGCTTCAGAGTGAAAAGGTTTTCTTCAAAAATTTGATTCAGGATCAAAGTTAATATGAGAGCAATGGAAGTTTTAGTCATTTAATTTTGCCCATTCATTTGGTTTTGTTTTGTAGATTCTTCGTTTGCAGAAAGTCAATAGCCATGTTAATACCATTCATGAACTGTCAGTTGTAATGTCAATTGATTTTGTCAAGACAATAATTGAAGTTCATCCAACCCTGGTTGATCCTTCACATGGACAAATGAGGAGTATTAGCAATGACACCCTTGCTCGATTAACAGGCATGATTCATTCACTGAAGGAAGAGAAACTACAAAGGCTTCAAAAGGTGCATAATGACTGTTTGTTTTGCTCCTGCTATCTTTGTGTGCAAATTTCTTATCATTGATAAGTTTGTGTAGCAAATTACATACGAGTTTGATTAGTTGCTAATTGCTCAAGAGTCAAAATGGTAAGTTCGAGAGAAATTTTTTGGTGGAGGGGTTGAGATTGCCTAAGAGAGACCCTCAAACTGTAATCATAGTCACTTTGGTAATTGGTTTTGGAAATTTCCTAGAGAAGATGAATCAATGTGGTCCTTAAAACTAAAAAAGAAATGGGATTCGGGTTAGTAGTTAGGATTCTAACATGATTTGGAGGACTTCCATCTGTGCCCTTGGAAACTTTTATCCATGAGTACCTAGTTTCCTTTGTGATACAACATTTGTCATTGGTAAGGGATCTGTAGTTCCCTTTTGAGAGGACCCATATGGGATGCTCCATTTTGGGAGTACTTGCACTGTGATAGATTCTCCATTGTGAGAGGACCTATGAGAGGATACTCCCTTCATGATTTCTTTTCCCCGTCTTTTTAGTTTTGTTTGATAGATAGAGGTGTTGATTATCGAGTTTGTTAAATATTTTAATGGTATTTCTGCCTGGAATTTTTTCCTTTTTAAGAATCTTAATGATAGGGTTGAGCTATAATTTGATAGGTAATGGGCCAACAATGTATTTTAAGCTAACTTCTTTGAACCAAATCCCAAACATTGCCTCATTAGTAGTCTTCTCTAGGCTTTTAGGTGAAAATAAATAGGGTAATTAAATATTAATGAGGTTCAAATACATGATCTGTAAATCAAAACTTTGATACTATACATTAAACTACTTATTTGATAAAAAAAGCTTAAGTTGTTAACTTACATTGTATATCATGTCAACTTATTTGGGCCCAAGCCCTAACAAATATTGAGGTTAATTTTCTTATCTCCTTTCATCAATCTATGAAGGGCTCTAATCTTGCCTATCCTTCCCAAAAGAGCGAATCTAGTGTCTTGACAACAATTATTTTTTAAATTATTGGGCACATGTCCATATGGAAGGTGGTAGCTACATCGTCACAATTGGATTAAGTTAGGAAGGAGGTCGTTAAAATTGGGCACACTTACTTAAAAAGAATGCGAATCTTTACAGACAATTTCTTTGAATATTGAATGTTAGAGCTTTGATGAGGAAGAGAATTCTTAAGTCATGTGGAGCTCTATGTAGATTTTGCATTGGGAATAATCTTTTTGAGTTTGTTTTGATTGTTTTTTTCATTTTCTTTACCTTCTGATATAATTTTTCCCTATAATTTTCCTAGATGTCCTGTTTAGATCTAAATTACCTAATGCCTCTTTGAAGTCTCTCTTTCCATTGAAGAATCCTTTTGCTATGGTTTTTCATAGTCTCCATTTGTTCTAATGGAAATTAAAATCAAGATCAAAATAAATCATTATTGGGAGCATGCTTTAACTTCACGTGTTCTTAATTTTCTATTGATTATTTTGGTCTACGCATGTGATGTTCTCAATTTTTATTTATTTATTTTATTTATTTTATTTTTTAAAGTATCCAATGATGAGGAGATGGAGACTGGAGAGTGTTGTCGTTAAACAAATGTGCAATGTGTGTTTCAATATTTCTATAGAATCAATAGCACTATTGGGTAAAGGTAAAGTTTGTAAGACCTCTATAAGGCCTACAAGGTACAAAGGCTCAAATGAGGATGTTTAAGTGCATCATTTTCAAACAAAAAGGATAAAGTTATAGATATATATACTCATTAGAAGTCATAGCCAGCCCATTGAGAACATGGCATGACAAGTTTACAATGAGATGCTTATGTAATAAGGTTGTTTTCTTAGTGCAGGTTGTATTATGAAGTTATGATAATAAGGTTTGATTTCAATTAAAACAAAATTTTGTAATAATAGTAAGAAGTGATTTGGTTCTGAAGTCGAGTTAAGGTTATCCTATGACTTATGATTTAACAAAAATGGATTTGTGTAAGCTATCTAACAAGTTAGGGTGAAACTTTATTTAGCTGATTGAAACTATTATGATAAATTGGTAAAGTGAAATTTCTTACACAGTTGGTAAGTGTTTGCATTATGAAGTATGTTGCTTATGTTTTCAACATATAATATGACACGATTACAATAAAGCTTTTGTTCAGTTGGTTTGAAAATATTAAAATAAAATGGGAAGTGCACATAAATACTAAGTGTTTCCTTCATGAAACATGTTTATTTTTTCTTGTACATATGTTATTGCTTGATCTTCCAAGTTGTGTTGTTAGTTTGGTTTTGGCCAAATTTTATATCATTGTTTTGTGCTTGTAAAAAATGAATAGAAAAAATTATATGTTATTAAAAATTATAGAAAAAATATCATTGGCCAAATATTAAAATATTATATGTTATTCTTATACTAAGTTGTGTTGCTTGATTTTCCTTTTCTCATTTGAGAAGGTCTCTTCTTGCTCTTTAGTTAAGGTTTGGGAAAGTGAACCATAGAAAAAATTTACCAATTGCATAGTCTCAAATCCATTATGTGGGCATGCATGAATCAGTTCCTTACACCTTTGCCAAAATTGATAAAATCTCTCTCATCTTTTGGTGCAAAATTCATCATTTTCTTTTGAATGGTGGTTCTTCTAAGAAGAGGGAAGTGTCTTTCCAAAAATGTAACTTGCATCTCTTGCCATGTTCTTATGAAATGGGGAGACATCAGTGTTAGACCTTTGTCTTTTAATGGGAATGAAAACATTTTTAACTGAAATAATCTCAATGCTACAATTTTGGTCTTGGAATGTTGCAAATAGCTCCTTAAATTCTCAAAGACATACATAAGGATTTATGTTTTTTAAAACATGGAATTGAGGGAGTAGTTGTCTCATATTGGGTTTGAGATTAAAATTTTGAGCATTTAACTGGAGGAAGATACAAGAAGGGGCACTAGTCCATGGTGGTTGCAAATGGTCTCTTAAGTGTTTGGCCCGGTGGCTCTCTAGTATAATTGTAACATTCAATTGAAAAGAAAATATATCATATCATGTATTTAAGAGTGAATTAAAATTTTATTATTTAATTTTATTCACATTTAACAGTTATATATTCAATTATTTTATTATTTTAAAATTATTGTAATTTTTTAGCTATATAGTTTTCATTGTATTTATTATATTAGAAGTTAATATGTATAACATTTACTTTTATTCTAAAGTTTTATGAATAATATTATTTGGAACTTGGAGGCAAGTAGCTAACATAATCTTTATTAGTTTAAGTAATATAACGAAACAAAAGTGTGCTTAATAGTTGGCTCTCCTTTTTTTTTACAAGAAAGTTTTACCATCAAGTCCCCTCTAATTCTAGTCAAAAATAAATTTAAGAGCCAGCTCAGTTCTTTCAACATTAGCTTGGTTAATTGATCAAGCGGTTGGATCAGCGGGCCAGTTGGTTCGATGTTGTCCAACTTGATAAATGGCTCAGTAACCAAACTGAACGATAAAGTTAACCTTTTGAAAACGTTAATATGTGATGATGGAGCAAATTTCTATTTATTAAATTTTTTAGAAATACCATAATAATCTTTATCTTTAATAAATCATTTAAAAAAAAATATACAATTTCCAAACATAAAATTCAATTGCACCGCAATAATAATTATTTCTTCTTTTAATTCTAGTGTTAAATGCAGAAGTTAAACATTATCCCAAATAGGGCTATTGTATTGTAATTGATAGTGAAGAACTTTAAACTTCACCGACTATGTCATAGTGGCCATCCAATTAGCCTAACATGTCTTCACATAGTGATCTATGTTCAACTTTCTAATGAATTGTAAAGGAAGTGACTTAAAACAAATTGATTCAAAATGGTTATCATATTAGTGATTAAAAGAATACTCAAATTATACTTCAATTTGCTTCTCCTTTAGGAGAAAATCACTTAAACAAAAATTTTCTTCCATGGTGAATGATTCTTTGTAAAACAAATATGTGGCTTATGAGAATCAACCAAAGGTTGTGGAATAGTTGATGTGACTATGAATAGCCATTTATCATCCTCATCAAGGTATTCATCATAGGTTGGTGGAGAATCTAAGTCAGAGAAACTATTCTGATTATGGTTGCCTTCCAAAATCATCTTAGTCTTGCCTAATTTGTGACCTTTTTCCAGGGTTTTGGCTTTGAGATAGCTTGGCATAGCAAGCATGCAATACAACACATTGAGTAGCAACAAAATGCATCATCTTCTACAACTTGTTGATTTTCTTAGGGAAAATACTAAGAACTAGCCACCTAAATCCTTGTTGATTCCATTGAATTAAAAAAAGAAAAAAAGAAAAAGAAAAAAGAAACAAGAACAAAGAAGGCTGCCTTTTTGCTTTGATAAAATTCTTATGAAATTTTGAAAACTAATTTTATTGATAGAAAGTAATAATAATCTCCCCTAAGCCCTAACTAAAAACAATGTAAGAATAAGAAAAATAAATTGTAATTATAATGACCTGGTGTAAAGATGATATGAAAATAAATCAGAAACCTATAAGGTTAATGTTAACCTAATATACATTGTGGGGCTATATCCAAACGGATTAAGTTTTAGGAAAGTTGATGGATTAACATGTTGTCAGAGCTATGGTTAAATAGAGGTTGAGTTCTACTCTATGGTACTGTTTATTCTTCCATCTACTTATCTGTGATCTGTAAATGCTGCTAACAGAACTTTTCATATGCAGATGTGGGGTCACATGGAAGGAAGGGTGTTAGCCTGATATACATTTTAAGTTCATATCTAACAACTTAGGCTTGTAGGGAAGTTTACACCTTAACAGATAAAAAACCTGATAGGTAGGAAATCTAGATAAAATAGGAGCAGTTGTTAGTTTTGTATTTTACAGTCTCCAATTTCATGAAAAATAACTTGAAAGGACAGAGGTGGATTTCAGTTACTATTACACTTTGAATACATGTGATAGCTACTCATGAATCATGACATTGTTAGTAATCATGACAAAAGTTTCCCCTAACCAGTTTGTAATGATGTTAATCAATGAAAATTATTTTCATTTCTCACCTGAAATTCTGTCATTTTATACATTCTTGGTTGTGGTATCTATTCTTTGTTAGCAGGTTCTGGAGGGAAGCTAGTATTGCCATGAACTCATAAAGTATGAAAGTCGTGGCGCCTCTTAGATGAATAAGGAGATCCACATACTGGATAGCCAGAACTTCATATGATTTGAACACTTTAAGAAACTTATTCTTGTAAACTAAATGTAGTTATGAACTTCACTTTTGTTCACATGGAACATTTTCGTAGATCCCACATTTAGTAGTCAGATTTAGCAATGGTCCCTCCTTCCTCTCCTCTGCTTGCCTATCTATCCTTTTGCTTTTACTTTTACTGTATCTGCTATCACTCGCTTTCTTACAACAGCAATGTTAAGATACTCCTTTATAGTCCTGTATTTATGTTGCTATAAGACTTGATTTACCAAAAGAACTTTCAGCCTCTCTCTTGTCTCTAGATAGTTAATATTTTGAATGCTTGTCCTTGAGCTCTGTTTTCATCCGTTAACCTAAGGTGATAGAACAGCTGAATAATTTGATGCCATTGTATAGCAGATGGAGCTTCTTTTTTCTTCCTCTAATTGGATATCTGTTACTTTTGTCAATTTTTTGTTTTTGTTTTTCATTTTTGTTAGCTTCAAGATCTTGGGAGCACGCTTATGGAACTATGGAATCTCTTGGACACATCTGTTGATGAACAAAAACAATTTAAGCATGTTACTTGCTTAATTTCTTCTTCCATTGATGAGGTTGTAAGGCAAGGGTGCCTTGCTCTAGATGTCATTGAGCAGGTGATTTGTTTCTTTCTTTCTTTTTTTTTTTCCAAATATTTTTATCTTTTTCTAGTGATTGATTATGATTAGAAGATATGTTGCATGCATCACATTGCTGGTGTTCCTTATGGTTTTCAATTTCCTTTGTTGCTAGACTGAGGTTGAAATTGAGCGATTGAAAGTTTTAAAAGCCAGCAAGATGAAGGAGCTGGTACTCAAGAGGCAAAATGAGCTTGAAGAAATTTACAGAGGGGTTCATATGGATTTGGATACTGATGCAGCAAGACAAACACTTGTCAGCCTTATAGATTCTGGTCTTACTTGATTCCTTTCTAAGTTTTAGTTTTTTGTATTCAATTACACTAGCCCCTTTTAATTCAAAAACTAAAAAGGCATTTCTGTTTTGAGCATGTCTTTCTTTTCCCCCACTCCACAATATTCACTTTGTTTGTCATTTTCATATTTTTTCTATATTATTTCTAATGCAAATTCTGATGCGTGTTGATTTGTGCCTGTATAAATATCTATTCTATAATGTTCCAGAATGTTGGTCTTCCTCTCTGTTTGTTGCTTTTTTTGTTAAACAGTATCTGGTCCTTCTTTAAAACATCTCTTGAATACATTTCTTAATTTTCATTATGTCCTTTCACTTAGTTCTTTGATCCATAAAAGTTAATGGTAGTAATCCTTTTATGCTTCCTTATGCATTCTCTCTCTCTCTCTCTGTTTTTATTTTTCTTTCTTTCTCCCCTTCTTTCTTATTTACTCTCGAGGTACATATCAACCTGCACCATTTTTGTGTGACTGATGCTCTTAGGAGTGTTGGGAGTTTTATTTCAAATTAACAATACATCTTTCAGTTTCCAATGAGTAAACTGACCTAAAAAGATTCATTTATTGCTGTGTACATTTTCCATTCACAGGAAATGTTGATCTGTCTGATTTGCTTTCTGGAATCGATGACCAGATTGTAAAGGCTAAAGAGCAAGCTCTAAGCAGGAAGGATATTTTGGACAAGGTGGAGAAATGGAAATATGCATCGGATGAGGAAAACTGGCTTGATGACTATGAGAGGGTAAAAAAATTTTCAGATTTGCATGAAAATTGGCATATAAGTTAATATATGGGATATGGGGGCTTTAGTTTCTTTAGAAGCTATTATCATTAATTCTTTCTTGCACTGGAAATTGGAAATTGTTGGTGAACATGTCAAGGACCAGATCAGTTCGATAAATCCTAAAGTTCAAATGTTAGGACAAAATTCAATACAATTTCAATATATTTTTACTCCATTTCTTTCCTCATTAAGCTGTGACAATTTGTGTATGTGCTTGATCGTAAATACATGCACTTAGTACATGGTTATCATTTGTTTGGTTAGGTAATATCTAAAATAATGGTTTGGTGCAATTTTTTATACTGAACTATGGATCATGGTTTTGTTTGTTTGTCTATTTGCTTGCGCCCCCCCCCCCCCCCCCTCCCCCCCTCTTTTTTAACTCTATTTCTATGGTTATCACTTGATAAACTCCAAGCTTACTATGATTCTTGGCTCCCCAAATATTTTTTTTTGTACAAATGAATAGCTGCTGAATAATGCCAGTTACCATTTTGGGGATTAGGCCATATATATTTCCATTTGGGTTGTTGGTGGGGAAGGGCTCATGATTATGAAATAATGGAGTGATAGAAGTGTCATATAAAGAAGTAAGATTAGAAAATTTTATAAATCGTCTGATTTACATTCATATGCAGCTGGTTTAGTTTTAGTAACTCTTCACTCCACTTATTAATTCTCTAGGATTCTAAATTCTAGCTGCAATGTAAAGGCAGCAACAGACTATAAAAAGCATTGGTAATGTGTTTGTGAAATTCTCGTATTTCAGTGGTCCTTGAAATAAATATAAGCAATTTGAAAAAAATACTGCAATTGCCAATATTTATGATATTTGATATTTCCATAAATTCTCTCCTATCAATCTCCTTTTGGGGAGAACCTCACAAAATATCAATATTTTATCTTTTCGATTTCACAATTTCTCTAAAAATCTCCAAAATCTGTCCATGTAATGCCACTATATGTTCACTTTACTTCTTGTCTCTCTTCCTATGTTTTATGTTAAATAATTTGTTATTCAAGAAGTGAACATTATAATACTTAGTATTCAAATATATGGTTCTTTATGAATCTATAACGTATACATAATCGTCAGTACACAATTTCTATCCTAAATATCCATGCTTGTTATTTATCACTCTTTAAATAATGTTGACACTAATTGATGCATTGTATCAACAATTACTAAGAAGTTTCATTTCAACTTTTCTGTGCTTTTGTTGCTACTTTCCATCATTATTTTTCCCTTAAGAATTTTTTTTTTTCCTTTTGATATTTCCATACATTAGAAGAGCTTGAGAATTTTATCAATATTGGTTTTGATATATTATTGTGAAAGGCCATGATAAAGAACAATAGTAGAGAGAAGGAAAATAATAGAACAAAAACAAAAAACGGACAAAACATATAATGATTTACATGGTTCAATGTAAAGTCTACATTCATGGGCAATGACCAAGAACTTTCACTGTAGTTCAAGGAGATGACAATCTTAGAGCTCTCAAATCCCAAAGTCCCAATAACACCCAAAAAAGAAACTCTTTCAATCATAATCTCTTCCTATTTTTTTATGTTTTTGATGATATAGGAATATTCCTTAAAAGAAACTAATTATCTAATTGCTAAGGATTCCTGAGGTATTTCCTTTATAATAATAACAAGAGAGTCTCTTACAAGATTATATTGTAATAAGAAAATATCAAGACTTAAAATTGACTCAAAACAAGAATTTAAGATACTTATCAATAATCTCCACCTTGGCTCGAATGCCTATAATTCAATCAAACTTGAAAGTCTTCCATATCACCTCACTCCCACTCTCCTCAAGGACTTTTGGATATTGATTGTAGTCAAAAAGTAATTTCATATAATCCTTGAATTTAAATGTAGAACCAAATTTAGTATTCACATTTGTTGGACTCTCCTCTACAATGATCCTTTAATTAGTTTCTGCCACAATATGTGTGTAAACAATAATGCCTTCTCATTCTGTCTTTGGCTAAATTGTATTGTTGCTCCTATGGTGCATTGTCTTTATCATTAAGATGTTGCACTTCTTCCTTATTTGGTTTTAGTAAAAGCTTCTGGAAACTTTGGGCTTAAACTCTACCTTTTTTCTCACACTAGGATTATTTTTTGTATTAAATTGCTTCTTTGTTGGACTCAACATTGTAAGTGGCAGCAAGAATTGAGAGGTTGCAAAGAGATTTTTTATGGTCTGGGGTTAGGGAAGGCAAAAGAGATCATCTAGTTAGTTGGGATGTAGTGTGTAATCCGAAGACGAAAGGGGGATTGGGTTTCAGAAGGATTTCCTTATGGAATTCCGCTCTCTTAGGGAAATGGTTGTGGAGGTATCCTAGGAAGGGTTCAGCGCTGTGGCATTAGGTCATTTTAAGCATTTATGGATCACACTCTAATGGTTGGGATGCCAACACTGTTGTTAGATGGTCACATTGTTGTCCTTGGAAGGCTATTGTACAAGTCTCCCAAGATTTTTCCAAGTTTACTCGGTTCATGGTAGGAGATGGGGAAAGAATTCGGTTCTGGGAAGACTTGTGGTGAGGGGATCAACCTCTAGGGGTCCGTTATCCAAGACTACTTAGAGTAGTCACGGATAAAAACATTCCTATTTCTTCAATTCTTGGATCCACTCGCCCCTTCTCTTGGAACTTTAACTTCCGTCGTAACCTTTCTGATTTCGAGATAGAAGATTTAGAAAGTCTCATGCAGTCTCTTGATCGTCTACATTTATCACCTTCGGTTCCAGATATGAGATCCTGGTCTTTATCTCCTTCAGGACTTTTCATAGTCAAATCTTTCTTTCTTGCCTTATCCCAATTTCTTTGCCTTCAGTTTTCCCTACCAAGTTAGTCTGGAATTCTCAAGTCCCTTTCAAAATCAAGTCCTTTGTCTGGTTAGTGGCTCACAAGAAGGTAAATACTAACGACATGCTACAGTTGAGAAGACCCTATAAAGCACTTAGTCCCGACATTTGCATGATGTGCATGAAGCATGGAGAAACAGTAGATCATCTTTTTCTTCATTGCTCTTTGACGATGGGGTTGTGGCACAAATTATTTCAGTTAACAAAGACAGATTGGGTCTCTCCTAGGAGCATCTTTGATATGCTATCTACAAATTTTAATGGTTTTGGATTTTCTAAGAGAGGGATTGTTTTATGGCAAGCTGCGTGCATCGCTTTAATATGGGTGGTGTGGCGGGAAAGAAATGCAAGGATTTTTTAGGATAAAGCAAGGAATTCAGAGAACCTTTGGAACATGATTCATTTCCTTGCTTCTCTTTGGGCTTTTTGTTCTAAGGTTTTTAAGGGGATTCCCCTTAATGTGATACATCTTGATTGGTTAGCGGTGTGTAACTCCAATGGGTTGGCCTAACCTAGAGTAGTTGTTTGTTTCTACTTTGTATTTTCTCGCATTTGTTTCCTTGTAGTTTTGTTTTTCTATGGTGGGAGGATTCCTCATCCTTCTCTTGTACTTCCTTTTTATCAATATATTCCTTTGTCGTTTCCTATCAAAAAAATAAAAAAAAACATTGTAAGCTCATCAAATCTTACATCCCTACTAACTAAAAATTTAGAGGATTGCACTATTTGCATACGTTAGAAGTTGTCAATAGATCTCTTTCAACTTCTATTAATTGTAAGATTGAATGAATGTACTTTAAATTACCTATAGTCTTATGAACAATTGTATTGAATTTTACCTCTATCGTTTCTCAAATATATGAAGTTCAACAAAATCTAGCTTTCTTGTTTTTTGTCTACCAATCAAACATTATTTGCTCAAAATCGCTATCCCTCTTTCTCTCATATTTTAATCATTACCATGATCTCTTCCATCAAACTTTTCAACCTCAAACTTTGTCGTCATTCCATGTTTAACAACCTTAGCTTTGATACCGGTTTATTATGAAAAACCATGACAAAAAACAATAATATGGAGGAAAAAAAGATAATGAAAATAGAAAACACACAACATATTATGTGGCTTGGCCTAAAGTCTACATCCACCAGTGAAAACAAAGAAGAACTTTTACTCTTGTTGAAGGTGATTACAATCCTAGAACTCTCAAATCATAAAGCTCTAATTACATCCAAAAAATGTGTTCTTTTTCAGTCAAAATGCTTTCCTATTTTTTTCTTGATTATATAAGAATATTCCACATAATAAACTTGTTGGAGTGGCATATTCATTATGGATCCAAATCCTCCAAACTTAAGCTTTTAGGAGAATTGGTTGTACAACATGGTATTAGAGCCTTGTTTAGTGAAAGGTCATAGGTTTGACCCTCATTGCATGTTTATTTCATCACTTTATTAAGCCCAAAGGAGGCTGTTTGTGGTTTGTTTATCTTTAGGCCTGTGTGTGCCTAGGTGTCTCTCCATGTGTAGGTATGGGGTCACACGTAAGGGAGGATGTTAGGGTAGCATGATATTCATCATGGACCCAAATCCTCCAAGCTTAAGCTTTTAAGAGATTTGATTGTTTAGCAAAACTAATTCCCTTGTTATTAAAGATATCTAGAATGTTTCCTTTAGAATAGTAGGAAAGTCTCTCACAAGAATATATCTTATAGGAACATATAAAAAAACTTAAAAACTGACTCAAAAGGAGAATTTGACACACTTTCCAAATATATATACATATTTTGCCTGTGAAAATATGATGTGTATTTATTACTTGAAATTATTTCTTGCGTCTATATTTGTATTATAGATATTTTACCATAAACCATAGCATTTCTTTGCTGTGGAGTTATATTTTTTGCTTTGGGAAAATAAAGAGCATTTGAAAGACATCCATTCCTATTTGATGTGTGAATCATTTTGATTTATTTATTGGGTCTATAGCAGGGTACTAGATAATCTGCCATAAAAGAGTTGGTAATCCTTTCCAACTGGTGCCTACAATATAGAGAAAAAAAAAATGTCATTTATGTTATATTATATATATATATATATTTTTCCAGTATAATGAAACACCAAAATGATAAAGCTGAGAGACTTTCTAGGAGTGTGTAACCCACCACCATCTTAATAAAGACCCTAAAGGGAGATTGTTGTGATCACTTCTCTTGTGTGAATCTTTATTTCATATTCAAAGCTTCCACAAAGAAAGGGGAAGAAAGCAACACAGGCAATTTTGCATGTGTGAATCTTTATTTTTTATTTTTGTCTTTTATTTTTGTTCTGTTTTATTTGTTTGATTTTTAATATATATATATATATATATATATTATTATGTTATAGTCTCCATTGACTGGTTTAACTGAGCTGCCTCCTATAGTTTAAAGGAAAAGGTGATCGCTACTTCTACTGGAAAATTTGAAGTTATTTGTTGGATATGTAAAACATTTTGGACTTACTTTTTGGTGGTGCGATTCAATGGAGTTTCAGTTATTGCTGAATGATCAATCAGCTTTAATTTTTCCAGGATGAAAACCGGTATAGTGCTGGCAGGGGAGCACATAAAAATCTGAAACGGGCAGAGAAGGCACGGATTCTAGTCAGCAAGATACCATGTGAGCTTGTAATCATCATTCACTTGCATAATTTAGTTTTGATTAAGTGTATTTACATTTTAGACAATTATGTTTTTAGTAATAGATCCAGATATAAAAAGAAATGAATTTGATCATTTCTGTCAAATCTGGTAGAGATTTTGTGTGTTAGATTGGTCTATGGGTTTGTTAAAATTGTTGATGCAGGATGCAGGACAGTGCCTGAACTCTGAAACTGCTGCCTGTAATCTCTCCATTGGTGGGCCAGCTTTTTGAATGTTCTTTCAAGATTGAAGCCAATTGCTAGGATTTTAGGTTAGACCTCAGAAAGTGACTAGTTGCTGAGTTCTAGAAAATATTGTGCAGATTTTGTCAAAAGTAGCTAATTTATGGTTTCATGGTGTTTCGTAATGCCATAAGGGCCTAAAGAGGTTTAGGGTATAAAATTTAGGGTTTTAGATTAGAAAATGAAAGAAAATGGGAGCTACTTGTGTGTAAAAAGTGTGCTCAAACATCTTTCTTTGGAAGGACTTCCTGTCCTTCTGCACACATCTTTCTTTTTTTCTAATTAGTAATTCATGATCTTTAGATTTCCAGCACTATTCAAGTTTCTTGAGTATATAGAATGAGATGAAAGAGTGAAAAGATGGTAGAGAAGAAATAAATCCTTGGCAATCCCACCAACATTCCTACTTCCTAGGCAAACATACTTAGTGTTATTTAAGTAATCACACTTAAAGAGGACATTCACATCCTCGAGGATAATATAGTTTGATGCTGAATTTTTATTGAAATTCTGGCTCTCTATTTTGATCAACTAAACTGGTATACTCTTATGTCTCACTTCCATAAAAGGATACTTTTTGTAATTCCTTATCTTTCGTTACGGGAACACAAATTGATGTAGGAGAGAAATATTATTTAGAAACTTAAAGAATAAGAGCTTTTCTAATATAACAAGAAAAATAAAAGAATAAAGACTTGACACAAAGTCAACCACTACCTAAAATTAAACAAGAGCCTCAGTTTAAGCCAAATTATGGTTAGCAGCAAAAGGGACTTGAAATATTGTTAGTATCCTAAGTTAAGGCTTGAACATTAGAACCAATCTCTCTTTTTTGTTGTTGTTGTTGTTGACATCTTCAAAGGAGATCAACTATGATCACTATTTATGTTAAGAAAATAAATTTTGTGAAGATACAATTTTATGAATTCTAGATAAAACTCAATTGTGTCCCAACAAGAAACAACACATGACTAAACAACTATTGACCTTGGATACCAAACAATTCAAATCTTGATGATTTCCAAAGAATTCACATGTAGATTATAGAACATAATACAAATAAAATAACATATAAGCTCAAATTTTCCCATTCTTGTCTTTGTTCTCTTCATCGGTTATAGACCAAGTATTTAGCTATTGATTCATTATTGTTATTTTTTCCTTAATAGAGTTAGTAACAAAAAAGTATGCTCAATGTTGTTTTTGTCACTAAACTTGTAGCATTTGGATAAAATTATTAGCGTAATTTTTTTTCCATATTATTATTGATGTATGTGTGATCATACTCCTAGTATGATAAAAATTGGAATGATTAGATTAGGCTTAATGTCTATACAATTGACTCCCTAATAACTGATAATTCATGGTATATTTTTTTTTCTAGCATAAAGATTACTATATTCTTGAACAACTTTTAGTTCTTTGATTTATTTGATGGATCGTTTCTAGTATATGCAATCTTTGACTCATTAGAACTATCAAGAACTCTAATGTAGTTTGGATTAATCTTCATGAACAATTAATTTTTTTGCCTCTTTCTCCGTTTCTATTTGGTCTATTCATGAATAATTAGGAAGTAATAGGAATGATAATTCTTTTATTAGATATTAACATTTTATTTGTGTATGGAACTATAGGGAAGTTGATGCCTGGGAAAAGTGACTTGAGAATTGTGAATGGTAGCTTATAATAGAGATACCCGATTCCATAGGAAAATTTTAATTGTATAAAAAAATTGAATGTGAATTGTGATGATGAATCTCTATGTTTTGGATAGGACAACATGCATAAAACAAATGCCTATGAGAAATTACTAAAAGTCACAACTGGATACTTCTAAAAGGAATAAGCATGGTTGTTAACACGTAAAATATATCATGTATAATTTTTTCTATTTTTTTGTATCGTGTATCATATCGTATTGTGTATTATAAGATTTTTTATATAGAGAAAAATAAATAGAAAAATATGTATATGCGTGAATATCTAATGAAAGTATGAAATATAGAGTATTATATATCCAATTTTATGGAAGATAATAGGATTGAAAGAATTAATCTATGTCATATCATGTGAAAACATTGAATGTTAACGTTTTGACAAGTTCAAATTAACAAAATATAACTTTAATATATAGATTCATCACATAATTCACAAAAATTAACTTTTTCAATTTTTAACTATGATTTTTAGTTCCAAATTTTAATTAGGTATATGCATTTATTGTGTTGCTACTTGATATATATATATATATGTGTGTGTGTGTGTGTGTGTGTGTTTGTTTGTCTTTATGTGTTATCTTCAAATTCCTTTTCCACCAAAAAAAATAAAATAAAATAATACATTAAGTTAAAATTTTATTCACTAATCACCATCATTTTCATTATCAATATTCAAACCATTCAAATGAAAATTCTCCTATATTTATTGTAAAAATAAACTTATTTAACTTCTAATATAGCATTTGATAATATGAATGCAGTTTTTTATATAAGATTATTTTACCTATTTCTCCTTTTTATGATGAATTTTTAATCTTTTAATATATTTTAAACAGTTAATATAATACATTCTTTTAACAATAAAAGAAATAATTTGATTTTTTTTTTTAAAAAAATTATAGAAAATAGTTGAAGATGTGTGAATCGTTGTAGTGTAATATCATGTATTGTATATGTATCATAAGATGCATTTTAAAATAATATGCAGATTGTGATACATATTGATTTTCATAAAAAATGTATTGTATCATTGTATTGTATCGTGTATTATAAGTTTTAAACAACTATGAGAATAAGTGCTTCAACATATTATATTGCATTAAATCAGCTCTTGCATTATTACTGGCATCTCAATAGGTGAAAAAAAGTAAAGTTGATTATTTTACAAGCTTACATCCCATACAAAGAACTATTTCAGATACAACACCAAGAGCTTCTCTATGATTTGAGTATTTAAGTTCAGAACTAATTACATGATGTAGGCTGCACTAGTTTCAAGGGATGAATACAGCAATGAAGAAGACATGGCAATGCCCACATTTTTCTGAAATAGAGGACAAGTATTAGAGATGAAGACGGTCCAAGAATTATAGCTTAATAAATTTGCAGTGTACTCCTACCATTTTAGGTTGATAATTTTATATAACGAAAATATATATATATATATATATATATATATATTTTTTTTTTTTATGTAGTTCCAAATTCTTGGACTGTATATTTCATAATATATCCAAAAGTATGTGCACTGCCTGGTTTATTGCAACCTTATTTTAGTGCAAGTGATGTTTTAGTAAATGACCATTCTTTGTTGCTTACATTTTTCACTTTGAGTTTATGCTTAAACAAATATTTAGTTTTTGTACACTTAAACTAGCATTGAATAACTTTCTAAGCCTGTTGTCTAGCAATTGTTGAAAATTTGACTGCAAAAGTGAAAGCCTGGGAAATGGAGAAAGGAATGCCATTCTTTTATGACAAGGTGAGCAGCCAATTGTAATTGTTGTTTCCTGAAGTTACTTTACAGTAGATTCCAAGTTCCAACCACTAACTGTCTAATTTCAGGTCCCCTTGTTACAAACCTTGGAGGAATATATTGTGCTGAGGCAGGAAAGGGAAGAAGAAAAACGTAGATCTCGGGTAGGCTTACTGTTATTCTTCTTGATCACATTTCTATTTAGCTACTATTAGGATTAGATGGGAAGCTGGTATGTTAGACTGGTGCACCCGGTTCATAAATTTCAGATTGCTAGATTCAAGATACTAGCATGAAAACTACTTTTGATCTTATTCTTGCCATTTTAATAAGGTGGACATAGGTTTAGATGTGGCTGGCCTGCCCATTGTAACGGACTTAGGCTTTTTCTAAATTCATGTGCGGCACTAGACAACTCAAAACACTTGATGTTGCTAATTCGCCTTTCCCACCCACTTAGCTAGTTAGGTTAAGTAATGCACACGACCTTTCCCACCCACTTAGCTAGCTAGGCTAAGTAATGCATACGACTTGGAAACTAGAGCGCACAACAAATGCAATCCTTTAAGAAATGAAGCTTTGTATTATACAAAGTAAGCTTTACAATGCTAGGAAGCTCTCAACTTGCTTGGTGCTTCGACCAAATGAGGTCATCTCTTATTTATAGGCAACCAAAGAACTCTTTGGAACTCACAAAGGTTCCTTACATCTCCGGAATTCTCTAGAAACTCTTAGACATAGACTATGTACAAGTATTTGCAAGACTTGTCTAGAACTCTCTAAATAGCTCAACACTCTTCCCTTTTCTTCCATTTTAGTATAGAGATGTGTGGACATCTCTGGGCTTCTCTAGAACCTTCAATGTTCCTCCACCAATATATCCCAATGCACCTGTCTCATGTCTGGTGGTTGAGAAACCACCTCAACATTGGTATGCTTGTGTCTGTGTTCTACTTCAGATCAAGAACAAGTTGGCAAATTTTAGATGCACCAAAGCCATTTATTGATGCCAGCACTTAGGCTGTTGATATCAACATTGGGATCCATTTATTGATGAGTCCATGCCACATGTAAAACTGTGGGTGCTTAGTATATCAGTTTTGGTTCTTCTAAATAGCTTTGATTGTTGAAGCATTTCAAAAATTATGTGGGCAATTATTAAGAAAAAAAATCTTATAATCAAATGGCTCATTCTTAACATTGTCATTGATTGCATGTGGGCTGAATTGCAATGATAAAGATCATTATTCATTTTGTTTCTGTTGGTCTTAACAGGAGCAGAAACGGTTACAAGAACAATTTGCTACAGAGCAAGAGGCTTTATTCGGGTCTAAGCCCACAACAAAAAAGCCACTGGGCCAAAGCACCAATGCTAACACACTGGCAGGAACACCAGTCGGCCGCCGTGTTTCGACTCCTTCATCCCGTCATGGGGTTTCAGCGGGTAAAGAACGGAGGGATAGTGGCAGGGGAGGTACCACAATACCTCCAAACTATGTTGCTCTGCCAAAAGGATGATTCATCTCTCAGTAGAGTTGAACTAGACTCTTCGTCTCACAGACCATGACTTTAGTTTTTTATGATTCTGAACTTGTCAACAGGTCACCAAATTTGTTGACAACTTAATTGTGATTGATTCTGTTGTGTTGAAAAATGCATGCCTTGTTCATTCTCTTACAATATTTCTAGTTAGTGGGAAGACACCTGCATTTTTTTTTCCTGGGAAAATCCTCAGAGCTTGTAAAGCCCTTGAAATGTCAATCAGACATCTCTAAAAAATTTCCCCAAAAAAATTCTCAAACACACCGCCCCCCCCCCCCCCACTTTTTTTTTTTATGGTTTCCCACTTCAAAAAGTGCTTTTCACATGAAAATTCCCAGAACTTGGTTCCCACTTTGAAGGTGCATTTCACACTGAAGACTTAAGTTTTCCTCTGTATGAATTAGACGACTCTGAATGGTCAGAACCTCCCAGTGAGATATCTCTCAGACTTTTTCCTAAAGGGCTCTGGCATGCTAATCACAGACGTCTGTCTTTCTGACATTTACCCTAAAAATTCCCAGAGCTTTTGCTTCCACTTCAAAAGTGCGTTTCACAAAAAAATTCTCCCAACTTTGTTCCCACTTTGCAAGTGCATTTCACATTGAGGCCTAAAAGTTCTTACCCATAACTATGAATGGGAGCCATCTATGGGCCCAAATCCATCACAGTCCACCTCAAACCTTCGGCTATTAACATTTGTTTCTTTTCTTTATCATAACTGAAAAGAAAAAAATTCCATTGATGGCTGAGTAGAAGAACTTAGGGTTTGTTTGGGAAAGTTCTCAAAGAATATTTTTTAAGAACAAATCTCAATTATTTTTTGGAACATTTTTATTTTATTTTATTTTATAAAAAACAGTTTTTTTTGGGCTTATATTCTTTATGAAAGCACACACATTTATGTATAAGGTAATGTTTTGAAAGTATTTTTCATATTTTTAATTGCTACTCAGAATATTATAAAAAAAATAATTATCTACCTTATAACTTTTAGGTAGACGATTCTATGTAAAATCCTTTTGTAAAGCCTTATAATATGGATTTTATAACAATAATTTAAATGGATAGTATATTTATTAAACAAATTTGATTATGAAACACAATTATAATAACTCGCTCCCGATTGTGTAAATATTATCCGTTCTAAGTTCAAATGATGTTCACGACTTTAAAAACACGTTTACAAAATTAAGAGGAGTTTATACTTATTTAGTGTAAAAACTCTCTCACATCCGATATGAAATATAACAATTACAAATGAAACCATCTTGAATTCCAACAAGCCCTTTTTATTTTTGTTTATGTATGTTTTCTATTTCAAAATTTTCTTTTACATAATGATGAACATAAAGTGAATATACTAGAGTGACATAAGAAAGCAAATATTAGGTTAAATATGGTTGATGGTTTTAGCCCCAAATCTAGAGGGCATCATCATCATACATGATATTTCATTTTCTCCTCCATGCTTATGTTGTCAAAAGAGAAACATGATACAATCCAAGAGAATTTGGGTTGGAAGTAGTGTGCCTGGTCACACCCATTATCTCCATCCACCATTGGTTGCTTTTTCTTTCCTTCCTCAAATATTATTTGGGTTGCAAAAGTTATTGGTAATCCAACACAATTAGCAACCAAGTCCATTAACAAACCACTCTTATCTGCTCTCTACATGGAATTTTTTCAATTATTAGAGTCTCTACTCAAGAGAAGAACCAAAAAATATGTATATAATACTTCAAAAGGTGCTTGGGAGTCTTCAACTTGAGGGTTCTCTCTTATATAAAATGATATTAAGGAAAATGATGGTAAAGGTTTCCTACCGGGCTCCCCTAGGGGATGCCATTCTACTAGCTATATGGATAAAGTAGGAGTAAGATAGTAGCTTTTTTTTTGGAGTACTATGAAATTAGGGTTCTCTCATTACTTTATACAACCCTTCATCCCCTTTGGAAAATCATATAATACAGTGTGAAAGCACCCCTTTTGGTGTATATGAAGATGGGGGATCTCTTTTTATTATATGACCTCTCATGCCCCTTTTAAATAGTATAACATATATGAGAGAGGTTTCTTTTGGAGTACCCTAAATGAGAAAATGAAGCATTTATTTGTTAATATTTTTTAAACAATTTTTAAATATTACTTTTTAAAAATGGTTTTTAGAACCATTTTGAATTTTTTTAATTAATTTTTATAATAAAATTTTGTTTGAAAATTCAAATATGAAAAATTCAACTTATATTTTATGAAGATTCTAGGTATTTTAAATATTTTTATTTACTTTTATTTAATATTATCAAATAAAATTGTATTTCAAAAAATAACATCTGTCTTGTGAAAAAGTGAATGTATTTTAAAATATTTTTAAATAGACGAAGATAAAACTATTTTATAAAAGTTGATGTTCTTTTTTCTATATATTTTTGAATTAATGAGTCAAATCCCATTTTTCCCATTTTTAGATAGACAAAGATATCTTTGATTGTTTTTAAAAATATTTTTTTTATAAAAATACTAAAAAATATCTCTTTTTTTTAATAGACAAGCCCTTAAAAAAATATTTGCAATAAAAAAATTACCGAACATGTTCTTTCAATTCAAAAACTGTTTTAAAAACAATTTCCAATTTTTTGCCCCTAAAAGTATTGTATGGTATGATATAAGTTTTGACAAAATAAAAATAAAAAGGACTTAGTGCATTGTGATTAGAGAGACTAATTGAATAACTCAAAAAGAATTACTAAGTACAAAAGGCCTTGGATACTCTCTCAAGTTTCATTGATTTCCAATGACCTCATTTCTTATAATACATGAGAGAGAGGGAGAGAGAGAGAGAGAGAGGACTTAGTGCATTGTGATTAGAGAGACTAATTGAATAACTCAAAAAGATTTGCTAAGTACAAAAGGCCTTGGATACTCTCTCAAGTTTCATTGATTTCCAATGACCTCATTTCTTATTATACATGAGAGAGAGAGAGATATTGTATGGTATGATATAATTTTTGACAAAATAAAGATAAAAAGGACTTAGTGCGTTGTGATTAGAGAGACTAATTGAATAACTCAAAAAGAATTGCTAAGTACAAAAGGCCTTGGATACTCTCTCAAGTTTCATTGATTTCCAATGACCTCATTTCTTATAATACATGAGAGAGAGAGAGAGAGTCCATTATTTTCCATATCTTCAAACGTTATAACAAATCTGATAAAATATCATTTATAGTGGAAAGAATGTAGGAAGAACACAAACTTCAGGTGTAATAAAGTCATTCTCCCACCTAACTAAATGTCTCATTATGTCATTATACTTATTTAAATATGGTAGTGGAAGAATGTATGAGCAAATTAACAAAGTGGTTCTTATTCTCATTCCCTCATTAATCCCTATCTACAGTATAAATTAAACACATACATTTTCCTCCAATTGTCTTTAATTATTCCGTAATCTTCGTTATCTGAAACTTCTTCGAATATTACAAAGCTAAGCATAGAAAATAATACAATAGCTTCATTAATTAATCAAAGCAATCAAAGCCCATAAGAATTTATCTTATTAATGAATGTCTCCTTCAAGTAAAACAATGGCTAGTAGGAGCAAGCAACATACATAAAAAATAAGTATAACTTTATGTGGGGAATCGATCAATCACACTTGATTTTCTATAGTGATTTTCCATGCAGATTAAGGCTAGCTGCTTCAAGTGGCTTACATGCTGTATTCATTATCTTAAAAATCTGATTATTTAAATATGCATACATCATGATTTATCCATTTGATGATGAATATGACCTGCACTATATATGCCATGGTGTCTCCAACTTGGCCCTATTGAAGTAAAGCTTTCATTAATTTATTTTCTTCAATCAATGTCATAATAATAATAATAATAATAATAAAATGATGAGGGACTGCACTGATGGATGAACATGTTGGAAACTAACCAGATTTTCGTAGTGTCATGTTCACAAGGATGGGGGAAATGGCAAGTTGAGTTGAGGTATATGCAGCCTAGAATCCTTGATGGGTGCAATTTTAATGGAGATTACGTGTGGGAATATAGATGATGAAAAAGGGTTCGTACATATACTCGAATCTCATCTGGAGCAAGAGGGAGGAGAATATTCCATCTCAGTGGGGGTGTTTGGATACACAGAAAGCGAAGTGTATCAAGGTCTAAGTATCAAGGTTGATATGCTCTTTTATATTATATTTTCTCTGGGGATAAGTACTTACAAGCTGAGTCTCTCCACTAACATTGAAAGTAACCCATATTTCCCACGCTACCAACTTATTTAATTTAAGTAAAAGGCATTCATTCAAGAAAAAGGAAAATTATTCCCTCTCTTCCTAATTTTTCTCCTATTATTTTCTCTAACCCAGAAAATTAAGTTGATCCTACACACAAGAATCAACAAGCTTGTCAATCAGTCGTGAATTAGTTCAAAGTGAAAACTAGCTCAAAGAGGTTCAAAGAGACAAAGGAGTGTAGCTACGTATACAAATATATATATTCTTCCTTGACAGTACAAGACAACTTGGCCACTTAAGTATGCTGGAAACCATGATATCATATGAATCATGCTCTATGTTTTTCAGAGGGAATTCCTCACCAAACTACATAACTTTTGGGAACTAAGATATGATATGTGTAAGGAATTCATTCTTTGATTTAATATTCGATCGTATATATGGAATTTTCTATGGTGGGTATCTTTTCATTCTCATCACCCTTAGTGAGGAGTAAGGAAATTGCATTTAATCCATTCTTGGATTCACACTATATTAATATACTTTAAAGTTTTAGCTAAATATAATTAGTCATCATTAATTTAAAATTTATCAAATACCTCCCTTATTTTGAGTTAGAGATCATATGAGAAGAATAAAGGAGACGTGATGAAATTTTAAACTAGTGAGAACTAAGTGTATTTAAACAAAACCTGAAGGGAGGTTAAGAAAATTATCCTTAATATAAATTGTCAATTTCATAATGATTAAAATATCAATTATGATGAAAATATTAATGAACCAATTTTATGAAAATTAGATTAACAAAAATATTGATATTAACTGAAATTTCAATAAGAAAGTGAGAGAAATAATTATAGTAGTATGAAAAATTTGAGTAAAACTTGAAAAGAAAAGATAAAAAATCTATTACCCGTTATATAGTATTGAGTCGACACCTAAACAGAATCGAGGCTAATTACGATATGCCATATATATAATTTGATTTCTATCACTTTTTATCCAACTTGTGTTCAATCATTTTGTACCATGATCTCATCTTTTGTATTTTGATATCAATCATTTGCTTATACCGGTTGATATTATTTATTTGTATCTTTATCTAATTATATAGATTTCACTATATATTTTCAATAATCGATATTGCAAGTTTGATAGGTATCGAATCAACACCCTAAAATTATAGATATATATATATATATATATATAATGACAATACTTAATAATATAAAGTGTACAAATAATAAATATAATTGTAAAAATAAATACTTAATATATAAAAATTTTATTCTTTGAATTTTGTACAATGATAAATATAAAAAAATTTAAATAAAATTATGAAAGATAAACCATATTAAGAACACACATCATTTATGAAATTAGTAATTATAGTAAAACATTGGTAGAAAATAATATATAGATAAACTACATGTATATTTCCTATTAGTGAATTAGATGTGAATTGCAAATAAACAAAATATTAAAAAAAACAAAATTTTATTAAAAACCATTTCAAAATTAGAATTATATGTATGTTTTATTAATTTCAATAAATTAATAAGAATAATTGTATTAAAAGGTTTTGAAAATTTTAGTTGAAATTTTTATTAAAAAAAAATTATAAACACAATTATTTACTAATTTCAATAATTTTTAAAAATAGAATAAGAAAATGCTTTTAAAAAGAATTTTATAAATAAAAATTGCGGTTTGATTAAAAAAATTCAATCATTTCATTAGTTTATTTTAGCAAAGTCTTAAAAACATTTAACAAAATGTTTAATAAACTAATTAAAAATTTAGGGTTTTTTCTCCACAATAACAAAAAAAAAATGTAAATTAGAATGACAAAAAGAAAATTGAAAGAAAGAATGCATTTGTTATTTATGATTGTTTATGAAGTACTTAATTTTTATTAGCTATTCAATATTTAATCATCGGGCTTTTCCAAGAGTCACCACTTAGTAAATTATTTTGGGTAATCTTAGGTGGACATTTTTTTTTCTTCAAAATTTTGAATTGTTTTTCTTTTTTATAAAGGAGACTTCATTCTTAATATTCAAGGAATTAAGTACCTATATTTATATTGATAGGGATGCTATCTTAAGTCATTAAATAAATTTAAAAAATATATATATAATTAGGAATGGATGAAGTTGCCATATTGACCTTTTTTTTATTTTATTTCTTTCTTGAAAAACCGAAGAGAAATTGTTGATTTATCATAACATTCTCATGATAAACTTCCAAATATTTAAGAGAAACTTACTAATTCCAATTTTCATATGAAAATTTGTTGAATACAAACTCTATTTTATTTTTTATTTTTTTTGTCAAATTCTTCTTAAACATGTTTTGTTTTGAGGATATATGGTTATTAAATTCTTTGAGACTAAAAAAAATAGCCTCCAAAAACATTTCATTTTTAGGGAGCACAAAAATCTTCGATTTTTGAATTCCTATTTTATCGACTATATAAAAGGATAGTGATCAAAGTCTTCCATTAATTATATCAATTCTTTTTATCCACCACAAAAAGGAGAATATCTAAATTTGTTTTATATCTATCTATTATGAAGTGCAACATTCCTATCTAATTAGATCAAGGTTAAGTCGTAGTTGACATAAGTTGATGTAAATTAATTGAAGTGATGACTCACTTGATACAAATATCTATTTGATGATAGTTAAGTATTAATAGTTAGCAACATTTGATCAAAGTCATGTGAACTATTCTTGCCCCATAATTCAAGAAAATAAATAGTAGCAATGGTTATGATTTGAACACGCTTAAAAAAAAATTCAAGGGAACACAAAAAGCCCTAACCAGTTTGTAGAGTATTAAAAAGTTAAGTACTTATATATTGTTGCGTGCGTCATGAAGAAAATAGCAAAATGGAATGATCTATTAGTGACCAAATAAAAACATATTATATGTCATAGAACATATAACACAAGACATATGTATCAATATATATATATATATATATATATATATATATATATATATATATATATATATATATATATATATATATATATATAAATTGCAATTAGTAAGTACTTACTATCATATGAGCTTATAAAAGAAAAATACAAGTTATCCTTTATGGTTGAAAATTGTTCAATTATGTATCTCTAAATATTAGTTTTAATCAGAGAACAATATTTCAAAATGTTTGATATTATCCAAATCAGTCTTTTAGATCTTCTCATGTATTAATTAAGGAATAGTAATTTAAAATGTTGAAAATTATCTAAATATATTGTTCTCAATCCCTATAAATGGGGGGATACCAAGTTTTCATGACATTCTTGAGAAAACTTAAGAGTGGAGAAAGCTTACCTTAAAACAAGAAGACTTCTTTGAATCTAGTCTTTGAATTTATTTAAACCTAATTTTAATGTTTCAAATATTCTTTAGATCTAATTAAGTTAGCTAAATACCAAACTCTTATAATTTATGTTATGCTAGTGCCCGATAACTCTTATATGTGATGTTATCCCAGTAAAAGCTTTAATATCACATATTGCAACAACAAAGATAAATGGAATTTGGTACATGAGATTTCATGTGGCTTGGCCAACAAAGCCTTTTGTTGATAACAACTTCTATACTACAAGAAAAACAAGCTAGAATGTTGTTATCAATTATGGTGAGAATATTTTTAAAAAAATGGCAACATAAGTCATAAAATTGGTTATAGATAAGGTGTAATGCATGGAATAATTAATGTCGTATTTAATGTGATACTAATTTATTAGATCAAGATAGTTTTTGAGAACAAGTTCATAAAAAAGTCACTTTAAAAATAAGGTTAATATGTGAAGTCTTATTTTTTCAACTTTAACCCTTCGTAGTTCTAATTCCTTTCAATCCTTTCAAAACCCTCACCTACAACAACCTTAGATGATATTCTCCACTATGATGATTCATTCCATCAAACCTTTAATGATCTTTTTTGTTGACATTAATATTGGGGTTTGGCTTTGGAATGATATGAGAGATGGCTAGATTTCATATACTGAGGTTTGATTGAATGAATCATCAAAGTGGATTGGAAGGTATGTCTTTCTCTTGCTTTAAGAGTCCTTGAAAAGAGCTCTCAAACCTCTAATATTATCATCTCCCTTTCAAAACTTTGACCTACAACAACCTCAGATGATCTTTTCTACTTTGATGATTAATTTAATCAAACTTCTAATGATCTTCTACACTTTGATGATTCATTTAATCAAACCTCAATTTTTTTATGGAGGTTTTTTTTAACATTAATATTTATTTATTGGTCATGGTTTGAATGATAGGATGGATGGTTAGACTTTAGAGATTGGGTAGGGGTGTGACTTCATTTTTTAAGGTTTTTCCCAGCCACCAAATTTTATGGTTATATAGTCTCATGATTTTATGGTAAGTAAAGAATGACTAATTGATGACCTAAATTTGAAGACATAGATTTCAAAGTTGTTAATCAAAGGCATGATCTGGATTTGAATAAAGGTTAACAAATGATCTTTGAATATTTTTAGTATCACAATTGGGTTGGAATTTTGATGAGGAAAGGATATTCCATTTATGATTCTAACTAATATTGAATGTCATAATATCATGGGATTGCATAGGTCATTTTGTTACAAACAATAAAAATAGGTATCTAAGACTAATGGAAACCTAGTACTCATAAATAAGATTTGCACCATAGCATTCAAGCCCTGTTGCATTATACAAATGTGCACATGCATATGTAAACTTATGTGTGTATGGTGTGTGTGAACATATATGCCCATATATTGAGCTTAATATATGGACATTTTAACAATAAAATTAACATATAACTTAAATATGGTTCATTCAAGTAGTGAGAGGACTATTTAATATATTAACTAAATGTTACCTTTTTTTTATTATTGTGTTGACTTGAAGTTATCTCTACTGGTTGTGGACTTTGTATGTACATGATTCCCTCTAATACAAATCATAGCTATATTTCACTTGTTGCATGGTTAAATTCAATTAGTTGAGATGACAAAAAAACTTATAAACATTGTTTTATTTATTTTTCATAAGAAAGTAGATTTATTTTGTGAAGTAATTGATTGAAAATTGAGCTAATATACCATAGTTTAGATACCATTATGATATTTAACTTAGTGACTAAATCCATCACCTTTTGATCATTATCATCTTGTGAATAACTTATCATCTTGCGAGAAACCCATGACTTGGAACTTCAGTGCAACTCCTAATATACCCTAGTTATGTACAATGCAAGTGATACAACTTAAATGCTCAATAATGTAATCATTGATAGAAAAGTGGAGACAAAAATCATAGTATATAACATTACTAATGAAAATTTATTCTTTTACATCATTTCATACTTTTAAGAACTTTACCCTAATAGATTAGGCAACTTATCCTAATGATTAATGCAATATTGAATGATTTTGTGTCCTTGAAGATAACTTGGTCTGTTAGTCTTTGTCCAAATAGCATGTTGTATCCCTTAGTGGTACAAAGTTATAATTTTGAGCTTTAACAATATTACTATTGAACTTTCATGGTTTTGACAATATTACTATTGAACTTTCATGGTTTTGGTCCCTATTTTATGAGTTGTGTCTTGTTTTGCCTTCTATATCCTTGACAACAATGTTGTTGAGTGAAGAGTTTCATCTTTAGGAATGACCGCTCCCACTACAAATATGTATATTATCATCTATAAGGATAGTTCATATCCCTTTATTCCTTGAGTTACTCCATCTTTAGGATGGTGATAAGGCCAAAATCAAGATGAACTTAATCTTAGAGGTTGTAGGCTTACCTATGGTTCGCTCTTACTTAATATTTTGTAAGAGAGACTTTAAGATAATTTTGGTAACCTTCTTAAAATGAACTATTCATCATGAGAATTTCCAAAACTTTTATTTATTACTTGAATTATCCTCAAATTCCTTATCCTTGAATTTTCATTTCCAATCATAGTCCTTCTTTTCTTGGGGAAGGGGGAGCCCCTAGAGGACTACCATTGGGTGTTGTCCTTCTTCTCTCTGGAGAGGAGAGCTTGGAGAACCACTTAATCTATACTAATAAGAAAGCTTCAAAAGAAATCTAAAATTCAGTATACCAACAACCAATTCCTTAAATAAATACATGAAGGAAAATCCTCATAAAAATTTATTCTTTTAAGAATATCCAAAATTTCCAATTTTAGAAAAAATATTTTAGATATTTTCTAAAATTTTAACATACCATATAATAAAATATAATCCTAAAGGAAATAAAATAAAAGTGAATCCCATGGGCTTAGGGATCTTGATGCTAATTTGGTAACCCAAATAATTGGATTTCCAAAATCCAAAAATGCCAAATTGTACCTGCAACATAATTAGGGTTAGTGAAATTTATAAATGACCAAAACACCCTTAGGAACCTTAAACCTAACAAATGAGCCACCATAAACACTAGAAACAACTTCTATCGCATGTGAAAGGCTTCGGGCATTGGATATAGCTTACCACTATTGGAAACACTACTTAATCGATCGAAGCGCTCGAGCACTAATCCTATTCCTCAAGCTTCTACAATTTTCCAAAAACTAAAAGCAAGTTTTTTTAATCTCCAATAGTTGTTTTCTCTAAAAACCTCATTTTTCCGATAGGGTAATGTGTAAGACAACCTCGTGATGACCCAGATTGCTTCCATGCTTTCCAAGGGTTACATAGAAAGATAAAAACTTGGGTTTTTACATAAAATAAAAATAAATAAATAAACCTATACTCCAAAGATTTGGAGTTTACATATCAATTTATGAATAAAAAATGAATTTTTACACAAAAAAAAAAAAAATCCCATGCCTCTTATTGGGATTATAACCTCACTAGAAAATAATAAAAATAATCCCAACAACAATAATCATAATTTTGATCATCATATTAAAATATCACAATGTAAAACACACATTCATCCCTGGGGTTATGGGATGAAAAAAAAAACCCTGTAAAACCAAGGTTAACACATCTTATAAAGGTTCTAACATGCTTTTACTAACCTATGGCTATGATACCAATTGTAAGGAAACTTGGACCTCTCCATTCTTTATCATATGATTAGGTTAGGTACATGTAGATCTTCCTACTATTTTCTAAATCCTATGCACCGTAGAAAAAATGCATTTTAAAACAATAATAGGAATTTGAATGTGCATTAGAAAACATTACCTTATATTTGAACGTTCCCTAATCTACCTTTCAATGTAGATGAAGATTGAATCCTTCAGAATTCTTATATAAACAAGATCTTCTGTCTTATGGCTCTTTCTTGATCTCAACACTCAATTAGTGAGAAAGAATGGAGGGTGGAGGTTATGACTCTCTCTTGTTCTGGAGGTGGAAGACAACTCTCCTGAAAACCCTAACCCTTAAGGGGTAATTTATAGGGTTCCGTAATTGGACTTAAGTAACTTGAGCCCACCAAAGGCTTATATCATTTAATCTAACTCAAAATGGGTCTTAATTGATTAATTAACCTAATACAACCATCTAATTAATCAATTAACTCAATCCAGAGACTTTGTTCACTAACTCCTATGCAATCTTGTGTAATTACCAAAACGTCATTATGCATAAAAGTGAACATAAAGTCAATCCAACCCTCATAAACCATGTCATCAACGTATATGAGTTTGAGCGGGGACCACTAGGACCCATAGAATAGTATTGGCTCCCTCAAAATCCAATTTTGAAGTTGATTCAACATCTTACTACAAAAAATTAATTGCACTATAATACATTATGTAAATAACAACACATAGGGTAGTATGTGCTCCAATTCGTGACTTGCTATCCATGGCATTCACTCTCCCCATAAACTGGTATCCATACTCTAATAAGGTGAAAGTTATAAACTTTTTAAGACTACCTATACTATCCTTGAGTTACAAATCCTTCTATTATGCGTTCAACTAACATATCTTAGATATCCAATAGCTTATGTCAAGTTCCACTTAAGGAACCATTATGACCATAGTTTACATGAACACACCTCCTTAGGAACACCCAATAGAATACTTTATCTCAATCCCATGAAATATTATACTGCTTCTATTGAGAATACCTATTATTTTTTGTTTCCATCAATAATGACCCAATCCATAGGGAATATATGATCAACTTATGATCTCACTTGTAGGTCAAAGCTATTACTAATTTTAGCACAAACTTAATAGTCTCTCAAGGTTGAAAGATAATACAATAAAGCAATTTGGTAAAGTCATAACTACTTAATAGCTTTAAGTCATGACTTACCATAGGTCATGTCTAATGTGTAACCATACACACTAGTACACTCACCATGAGAAATTCATCCCGATTTCTAAGACTAATCATCCCTTTAATTAGAATTTAATGACTACTATAGCCTTTGATGGGTTGCTTAGACTCATGAAACGACTGTGACAAAGGACCCATGACTTGGATTCTCCATGTTACTCTTAATGCACACAAGTTATGTACAATACAATAAATGCAGGTAAGAATGATTACAAAGTATAAGGTATGGAATGGGGATAGATAAAAGTGAATTTGAAATTTATTAATGAATAATAAAATCCAAAAGTTTATTATATCATGTCATATTTTCAAGGGTTCTATCCTAAGGGTATACTCTCTATCCTAAGGGTATACTCTCTATATTCTAAGGCTACTAGATCAAAATGCAATGAAAGTAACAAAACTTAGATCTAGGTGCTATAAAAATCATATCTTTAATCTAGATGTTCCAAGATCCTCCTCTAATGAATGCAAAGATCTTAAAAATCTCACAATCTTTCAACTATTGGCTCTTTCTTTGATCATTGACATATGTGTAAAGTGACTACAGACCTTATGAGGAGAGAAATAAGGAGAATAGGTATTTGGGAGACTACTAGTTTGAAAGCAAGAGTTTAACCCTAAAACCTATGGAGTTTATGTAGATTCTCCTATGGGTTTAAGTGACTTTAGCCCAATGTGAATCACTTAATTTAATTCACTAGGTTCTAATTAATTAATTAGCTATAATGTGCCAAGGAAATATAAATTAATAATTGATAAAGTATAAGTATATATATATATATATATATATATATATATATATATATAGCATTGAGTAACTTTTTATAACTTCTATTTTCTCAATTCACTCTTTCTTCAAATTACCGCATATTTGAAACCTTCAAATTATTACATCTCATTCTTTTAGAAGTTTTTTTTTTATTTTTTACAATTAATAACTATATCTTATTTTTAGATTCTCTTAGGTTTCTATATTTTAACTTTTTACCATATTCATTCTATTTAGATTTATAAGTCATACATATACAAATACTATACTATAGAAATATAACACTCTTTATAAATTAATAAATATATATCTATTTGTCAATAAATTAATAAATTATTCATTTATTGATAAATTAATAACTTTGCTAAGATAATTTCTCTTGGTTTCAAGAGTACTATTTTATAAAGGTTTTTCTATAATTAGCTCAATAAAAAAAAAAATTAATCATAAATTTCTATGCAACCTTACTCTTTTATTAAAACATCTTATGCACCTAAATAATTATTTCTCTATTCAAACTTTTATGCCAACAAACCATACGACTATTAGCTCGAGCCAGGACTATTGGAACACAGAGGAATATCGGCTTCATCAGAATCCAATTGTGAAGTTAACTCAACACTCAACTAAAATAAGTCAATTGAGCTCCAATATCTTATGAAATTACATTAAGATGAAAATTTCTTGGGTTTGTGATATATTATAGATTGTATGCATACTCCCATGAACTCAAAAGGAAGATAACCACCACTTTTGTTGATTAACCATGCCCTTCATCTACGTTATTTACTTATCCTGATTATCAGATACTGACTCTCTGATATCTGTCTTATAAATCTATGTAAGACACATTGAAACCGTTACTTCTACTTTTGGAATATTTGTACACATACATGGCACCGACTGAATAGCACATAACAGGGATGGGCATCATTTTTATTGAGCGTTTATTCCATATTAAGCCATTGGAATCATTAAAACTCACACTGCTGTGATCCCATGGCTAAACTCATCACCTAAACCAGAAAAAGAAAAAGGAAATCTTTCCCAAAGCCACTCCTCCCACAAGGGGAATATCTTTGATCCATCTCCTCATTTTGAAGCCTAATCCAACAAATGCACAAGGGTTACTCAAAACACTTGGAATGACATCAACGTATCTTTACACCCACTAAAACCACAATTTTTTGTTGATGGGATTGCCCACTTATCCCACTAAAAAAACTAAATTATTATTATTATTATTATTTTTTATCAAAATATATATTTTAAAAAAATTGTATTTCCGTAGTTTCACTATTGACAAATGATCAATGACATCAGATTAAATTCTATTTGTTCTCTAAGTTACCCATGTAATATTTGCCAAATCTATGTAGGAATCAAAGGCGTGCTATGTTGTCTGTTCTTTCCTTTTCCTCATGGTTAGCTACTAGAATTCGGCAAGGGAATGTGGCATCGGATGCAAATCTCTGTATAGTCTATAGGTGCATTGAGATTCCACAACATAAACAAGAAGGGATCCAAGTGGCCAAAAAACCAAAAAAAGTCAACCACTGGGACTCTGAGTGGAATCTGCATCAGACGTCAGCAACTCAGTCACGTGTAAAATGGGAAAACTAATAATTCAGTGAAATGACACCAACCCAATTGAGAAAAGAGATTCTGGGATTCATTTTAATGCCACTCAGTCAAAGCCTTTTAGTATATTAACTTACATGCATATAGCACAGCAAAGCCCCATAACTCTTTCATAATTCAGAAAAGAAAAAAGGAAAAAAAGAAAAGAAAAGATGGAAAGACAAAAAAGCTTCCACTGTGATTAGGCTTTTGGGTCTTGGTTTGCCTTCATAGGAGGTTCTGGAATTGGCATGCTAATGGCGACAGAAGAGAGCTTCTTAGCTTCTGCTTTCTGCATTTCAATATCATTTGTTTGGATGTCGTCGATTATAGACAGCCCATTGCCGTTGCCCTGAGCGCCTTTTATGGCTTCGGGTATCTCCTCCTCCTGCTTCTTCTCCAAGTTCTCCTTGTACTTTCCCCATAGAACTGAGTAAAGGCCAGCAACAATCAAGATGGCCCCAAGAACACTGCAACCATGATGACAAGCGAAAAAGCTTTATATGATCAGTACAGAGGTCGATTAATAGCAAAAAATCATTGGACAAAATGGGAAAATACTTGGAAGATTCCTAAACCTATTAGTGGGAGGGGTGGTTCATAATTCATTAAAGATTCTAGTACTGGGAATGGGGAATTTCATTGTAGATAAGGATTCTGTAGTGGAGGAGAAGCTAAAATGAGATAAACAAGAGAAGCCAAAATTATACCCTCCAAGGAATATCTTTTCTGCGAGGATGAAGGAGCCCATGATGGCTACAATGATCATCATCAAAGGGCTAAAAGCAGTAGCAAACACAGGGCCTCTTGACTTTATCACCAATCCTTGGACATAGTATGAAATACTTGATGTCACAATACCCTACACATGGAAAAATAAACATATATTCAGAGAGAGCGAGAGAGAGAGAGAGAGAGAGAGAGAGAGAGAGAGAGAGAGAGAGAGAGAGAGATACCGCATAGGCAGCTGCAAGGAGATTCATGTCCCAGCCAATTGTCCAAACAGAGGTTTTATGTTCCATAACAAAGGTGACAGCAATGGCTTGTAGAGTGCCAATAAAGCAAATAAGGGTAGTGAGAGAGAGCTGATGGTGCTTGTATGTCTTCAATGCATGCGCCTGGTGATCAATGAAACAGAACAAATAAAGTTAAATCTATGGGAAATCAAACATGTACAGCTTGTTTTTCTTCTTTTATCTTCTGGTCCCATACTTGTTAACCAATTAAATTACCTGTAAAACGAACAAAGAAGCCCAGGCAAGTGTTGCAATGATGACGAAGATTGACCCCATGAACCAGTCTTTGTCGGTAGAAGTGGTGCCCGAACCCACCGATTTGGAAGTATGCATGTGCTTAGTCCACACCATCTCCATGATGGGTCCCTTGTACAAGGTCATCACCATTGCCCCAGCCACTGTCACAATAGTCCCAACAACCTTTGCTTGGCACCTTACTCTCTTCATGTCTATTTTCTCCATTCTTTTCAATTCCATCATGTCAAACATGTTACAAAATTAGCCCATGTGATCAATACACCAAACCCCGAAAAATAAAATGATCACAGCGATCATGACGATGATGATTATATATTGAGATTGATAATCGTACCGGAATATGACCGCCATGACGAATGTCATGGCCGGAAGCATATTGCTCATTGCGCATGAGAAGGTCGGGGAAGTCAGCTTCAAACCAGCATAATAAAAGTTCTGGTCGATCACAGGCCTATCAATCCAAACAAACTTGCTTTGATCAGATTGAATATCTACACAAGAGCTTGATTGATGTGTCTGCATATTTGCAATAATGCATGAAAAAGAAAAGGAAAAAAAAAAAAGGAGACTAACCCAAGAAGAGCCAAAACAAATATTTGCATGAAAACGCGGAATGTTATCTTTGGTTGCGCCTTCCTGGAACATAAAAAAAAACATGAAAGAATCAATAAATTTCCGAGGGAACTGATCCAAGAAAAGCTATTTTTTCTGATTTCAGTTCATGTAATGTACCTCTCAAGGAAGATAGCAAAAGGCGCAATCACGGCAGTGGCAAAGGCATGCCTGTAAACCACCAGAACATAGTGGCTCATCCCATGGTTGAGAGAAACCTTAGTGATAATATTCATCCCTGCATATCCAAACTGCAGGGAGATCATGGCCAAGTAAGGTTTGCTGGAGTGTAAAAAGCCGCCACAGCATCTCTTCAATTCCATTTTCTTGGGAAAGAAAATGAAAGAAAGCGTGGGCTGGGCAGGAGGAAGAAGAAACTAATGTGGGTGGATGAGGACCTGAGGTTTGAGCCTAGGAAAAAGAAGGCGAAGAGGAATCCAATTTATAGGAAAAAAGGAGGGAACTGGGTGTTGCAAAAAATGAGAGTGGGAAGGTGAGAATTGTTCTGGTGATGCTAGTGGATTCCAAGTGGCAGCAATCAGAGTGGAAAGGAGTGGGGATTTTACTCCTTTATTATTATAGTGGTAAGGGCATCAGCTATGTCACCAAATTTGTGAGTGATCACTCATCAAATCCAAATTGCTTTTAATTACCCCATCACCTTCAGGGTATTCAACCATATACAATAAATAATAATAATAATAATATTGTTGGATTGTGGAATGAAGAGTACTAATTATGCTTTGTCTTTGGATTATCCTTTATATATATATATATATATATATATATATATAGATATATACATATTTGTTTTAAATTTAATTAGTATATTACAAAAAGTAAATAGAAATTATTTAAAATTTTAATATTATTCTTAGGTTGTGTTTGGAATTAATGCTAGAATAAGGAATGTCAATGAAAATTTCATTTCATCCTTTATTTAATATTGGGTCTGGATTTAAATTTAAATGAGAAACTAAAATTCATGATAGAATTTTGATTCCTTTCTTACGTATGTTTGATTTTCCTTTTTACTTTATTTTTATTCCTACACACTAAAAACACCTTAAAAAGAGTAAGGAGTATATTTTGATTTTAATTTAATAATATTCACTCCCATTTTGATGACAATTAGGGATTTATTATTGTTGAAATTGGTTTGAGTGCCAAGTGGGAGAAATAAGGGAAACAGTTTCTCATAATTTTAAAACTACCTAGAAATTGCTATTATTAAATAAAAAAACTTTTTGCCTCTCTCTCATATAAGTGTCTCGTCTCTTCCTTAAAAACACCAGAGAGAAATACTTTTTCTTTTTTCTCTCTTTGAATACAAAAAGACACATATTTTTCTTTCTAAAAAAAGTCATTTTTCGAAGTTTTTATTATTTTTCTCTATGAAAATAAAGGTGTTTTCTTAGATAAAAACATCTTGGGCATTTCATAAGGTAACCCATAATATGGTTCTTGGACATTTCTTGGGCTCTTGTATTGTGAGAAACGAATATTTTTTGTATCTATAGTTTCATTCATGATTTGAGACAAAAAAAAAAAATTGGTTAGTAAAACAACCAATTAGAATTCTTGAACATTTCATAAGGTAACCCAAAAACCTTATTTTTCATCAATTTTTTTGTTCTCAATATAAGATAAAATACAAAAGTATTGTCATAGAATTTATATAAACCATGCATGAAGATAAATATTAATTGTATATAAAAAGATGGACTTCCACCTCACATGAAGTAACATACAAATGAGATTAATTCCTAGTAGAATTATGATAATATTGGTGGTGTAAGGGGATTTTGATCCAATAAAATTTTGAATGGCATTACAAGTACTAAAACTATCTTGCTTGTATTAGTGTTAACCAAATGAAATTTTAATTGTCTACATGCCATCTCCATTCAGCTCCCCTTCTTGATCTATATCTTAAATAAAAATGTTTATCATCATCATAATTATTGTTGTGCTATGAAGTTACTTAAGTTATGATTGAACATTGTGCTTAAAGCTTTAAGGAAGAAAAGGTGAACAAATCATCCAAAGGTCTTTACCATCTCATCTGAAAACCAACCTAAGCTTGACGCAAATAACATTATTACTCTTAAATTATCCTTCCTATTGTATGTAGGTCTTGTAACTCGAACTTATGATTACAATGATTATGATATAAAGCTTTAGGATCTGTTTGACAATTTTTTTTTAAAACAATTTTCTATTCTCTAGAACAAAAAACTTGAAAAATTCATTTGACAATCAAATATTATTTTCTATTTTTTGTTATTTAAGAACAGAAAACATGATGTTTTCATATAATATCTTTTAGTTGTTTCACTTATTTTCTGATGACTATTTTAAAAAATAATTATACAAATATTTAAAATAAAACAGTACACAAAAAATTATTTTTAAAAATATTAAAAACATTTTAGGTTTTTGAACAATTTTGAAAATTGTTCTCAAAAACCAATTTTTAAAATTGTTTTTTAAAATAGTTACCAAATAGACCCTTAATCATCTCATTTAAAAACCAATGAAAAAATCATCTTTTAAAATTATAGTCAAAATCTTATTTTAATTTCGTACTTATACTAAGCCCAAGCCTCTTTCTAGTTTTATGTCAAATAAGGTAAAGAAAATTAATTTAGCTTTTTAGCTTCTTTTCCTTTTCCATAAATGAGATTAGTCCAAAGAGCAACAATAATAGCAATAAGAAATAAAAAAAATTGTCACATTTCTACAAATAGGAACTTTCTTTCTATCCTAAGTCTGTCCACTTTCTGATCTCCAAACTCTTATAAATCAAACACCTAGAGAATTCTTTAAATTTTTTTAATCTTGGTCATTTTCTAAAATCCTAAAAAACTAAAAGCAATAGAATTCTCTATATTATACTTTTATTTTTTTCAAAATGCATGATTTTTTTAGAACCTTTCATGACCATGATAGGGAATCATGAATCAAATCATTTCATATTATTTAAGTATTAAGCAAATATTATGATAAGCATAATGGCCTACAAACAATTGAGAGTTGAGCAAGAGATGAATCAAATTACTTTTAAATTGATTAATTTGTTTAATCAATTTTTTTACCTAAAACTATATTTGGTTATCAGAAAATATTAAGAAAATAAAAAAAAATTTAAGGAAAATGATTTTCTTATGATTGGTTTTACCATGGAGAATACCAAATAGAGTCGAACATAATTAAAAACAATAAGAAACTTATATATTTTAAAATTATTTAATTTTTATATAAAAGAGTTAAATAAATTAAATGAATTTAAAATAAAAAATTAAAATAATTAATTGATTTTAAATTTATCTTTTATTTTTGTTACATAAGAATAAGTAATTAAAAAATTAAAATACATAGATTTACATGAAAAACCCTAGACGAGAAAAACCACGGACAGAGGAGAAAAGAAATCTACTATATCTAAAGATTGATACAAGAGGGGAGAGTTGCGAGCGGCTACACCCTAAAACCATATATATATATATATATATATATATATATATGCATGAGAGTAATTAACAAAATAGAATCATATTGTAGGGCCTAATACCGTAGTCCACCATTGACACCCCAAAAAATCTCACAATTATACCTTCACCACATATGTTACACCGCAACCTTTTCGGTTCAAATCAAATAGAATTCGAATTACCAAGTTCTACTAATTTGCTTTCACTTTTTTTCCTCCTACTTTTCTTTTTTATTGTCTTTTTCTCACATTTTCCCTCAAATTTTCTAAAACTAAACATAACCTAACTTTTTATATTTCATATATTAAACATTTTCTTAATACAAAAGGACACTAAAAAGGCTATACATATGTGTATATACATCATTTTTTTTTTCAAAACAAACACCTTTATTTTGGTGGGGACCAAGTCAGTCCCATTGATGAATTTTCTTTTCTTTTCTTTTTTGGTGGATAAATATGAAAAATAATATATATATATATATATATATATATATGTGTGTGTGTGGAGATTATATATCAGCCTATGGAAATTTAAATAAATAAATAAATAAAGAGGGAGAGATGAAAGTGGAAAAATATCATGTCAGTCACTATGAGTATGAGTAGGCCTCGTTTCATGGAAACAAGAAATTATGGCAGAAAAATATGTATGCTTGCAGACTCAACACACATTATAGCTTAATTTGGGACATGACGTTGGAATTTGCATTGCCTGGGGTCAAAAGTCATGAGCAGGTCTGCCCTCACATCATCATTTTTCTTTTTCTATTTTTTTTTTAAAAAAAAAATTAAATTTTTTATTGTTTCTAATCGTTACATAAATATAACATAAAAATCCTAGTCGTTTCTAGCGTTACTTATTATCTTAATTAATACATCGGGTGTCGGTTGACTGCAAAAACATTGGAAGATATTTAATAAGACTCCTAGCTAACTAGAGTAGTAATAATTTTTGTACTAAATTATAATTTTTAATATGTGAATATGTAAATTAAAAGACTTATTGGTATAATTTAGGTCTTGCTTGGATGGGCTTTTGAAAGACTTATTATTAGGTTAAGACCCACATTCTTTATAAGTGACAAAATTTGTATATATGTATTAAAAATTGTCCGGTCAGAAGTATAAATTTTTTTAACTTCAATATAAACATTTTTAAAAAATAGTTTGTGACTTGAAAAAAGGATTAATATGAAAAGAAGAAAAAATATTATTTTTTGATAAGACTATTTTATTTCGTATGATAATTTCTTTTATACTTAATAACACTTTTATTATATCAATATTACATTTTAAAAAATTATGCTTTTATCTTCAGCTTTAACTTCTAATTAAAAAAAGAAATAAAAAATTATTCCCAAGTAAACCTATTCTACCGAGGCTTGAATTTGATTTTAGATATTTTAATAAGTAAAAAGAATTAAGGCAGTTTAATCATATTTTCTAAAACTTATTTTATTTTTAAAAATAAGTTTCAAAAAACATAACAAAACGAATTCATATTTTTCTTTAATTTTTAAAACAAGTGCAAGCAACTCATATTTATTCTTTGAAAATTATTTTTTTCATTTTATTTTTAAAAATTATTTTCAAATAATAACAACTAAATAGTATTAAAAAAATTTAAATAATTTTTTATTTTTAAAAACAGAAAATTATTTTTAAATCACAGTGTTGTATTTAGATTATTAAACGCTATTTTAATTAAGGGCATTTTCAAAGTTTTTATTATAAAACTAAACTTTGTACTTCATAACTCATTTGTTAGAGTAATAAGGTTGATAATTTGAGAGGCATGATTGCTATTATTCAAGACAATGACATGTGAAGTTAATGTGGTAAATACACTTATTGCTAGTATTATAAGTAGTGAAACATAGATTTTAGTAAAGTTGAAAGGTGAAGTATATTGGCTTTGACCACCTGAGTGTGGTAAAAAGAGATGATAGAGTGGGAGTGCAGCAGAAGACATGGTGGGGTCAATTGGCTCAAAGGCCTGCCTCACAACGTAAGCTTTTATGCAGAGACAGTCAACAAACCAATTGTAGTGGATTTAATACCCCTGTGACAACCTTCCTTTTGACCCATGGAAAAGGAAAACAGGAGGTTAATGGTACAACTTTGAATTCGGCTTCCCTTATAATGTCATGCAACATTTATACTCTAGAGGAACAAATTTTTCATACATCAAATAATGATTTTTTTTTTTTTTTCAAAATAAAGAGCTTTAACCAAAGTACTAGGACGAAGGCCAATGACTCTCGTTGGGTGTAAGATTAAAAATATTAATTAGAATAATATAAAAAAATAAATTATTTAATATTAGGTATACTTATTTCTCAAGACAAGTATCTTCGAGTGTGTTTGATAATATTTTTATTTAAAATATTTTTAGTAAAAATATTTTTATGTGAAAGTTTTTTTTAAGAGAATCACCTATTAAAATGTTTCTCTAAAAAACATAACAAGTGATTTTTCCATATTATAAATAATTTTTTAAAATTTTAAAAGTATTTATCAAGCACCTATAAGACTCATTTGGTCATATGTTCTAAAACTTGTTTTTAAAAACTGGTAAAAACAACCTCTACTTGTTCTCTAAAAATTATTCTCTATTTTACTTTGTTTTTAAAAATTATTTGCAGAGATTAACGACCAAATAATGTTTAAAAAAATTAAAAACAATTTTCTATTTTTAAAAATAAAAAACTGTTTTTAAATCACACGACCAAAAATGACTCGTAATTAAAAAAAAAGAAGATATTTTTAGTTTAAAAATATTTCTTAAAATCTTTGTCAAATGAATTCTTCAAATGCTTTTGATAATAATTTTATGAAGCATTTTTAACTTTTCTAATACTTAAAAAAAATTTTAAATATCAAAAACATTTCCTAAAATCACCACCAAAACACACTTTTCACCTAGGTTTACATCCATATAAGTTGAGATTATTCATTATTGGCTTGATGGAGAACCGGATAAAAAGTGTCATGTTCTATTGTGTTGATGAATGCATTAAAAGTGAAAATATTTGGTGGTCTTGAAAAGTTTCAAAAAGAAAAAATAAAAGATAAACAGGCACGATCATTATTGTTTTATACGAAAAGCAACTTCATCTAGGTTTCTATCCACATAAGTTGGAAGCATCAATTACTGACTTATGGAGCACTCATATCCTTAAAGGACAATTATTTTGAACTATTATCAAATCAGTAAAATGTGTGTTGAAATCAATATCACACCCATTATTGATATCCGTGAAGCTTTCATATTTAAAGTTAGTATGTAGTTGATGCGTGTACACAAGATTGTAAGAAATATCATTTTCTTGGGTCTTCCCATCTAGAGTCTATAACTTCTATTAGGTACCTATATATTACTATAAAAGTTAATTGGTTAAAAAAATGAAATAATCTTCAAATCTATGAATCTAATCATTCTCGTGTTATTTTTATGAAAAAATAACTCATTTTTTATATAAATACTTTTTATTATTTCAAGTATTTATATAAGTCTAGCAAGAAAACGTTATTTTTATAATAATAATTAAAAAAAAAAAACTTAGGGCATGTTTGTTAAAATGAAGCCAAAAAAAAAATGAAAGAGTTGGAGTATGTTTGACAACTATTTTTTAGAACAATTTTCTATTCTCCAAAAAAATAAATCAAAAAAATACGTTTGATAATAAAAAAAACTATTTTACTTTTTTATGAATAGAAAATATAATGTTTTCAGAAAACATCTTTTTAGTTATTTTCTACTGTTTTTATTTTTTTTAAGAGTTGTTTTAAAAAATAATTATATAAACATGTAGAATGATTAAAAATAAAACATTAGATATAAAAATTATTTTTAAAATATATTTAAAACTATTAAAAATTGGTTAAAAACATTTTAGATTTTCAAATAGACTTTTGTTCTACAAAACATCATAAATTGTTCTCAAAAACTATTTTTCACAACTGTTTTCAAAAATAGTTATCAAACAGACATTTAAATTTTCAAAATTGGGTTTTGAATAACCCTTTTAATTAAATAACTCAAACAAAAGGTAACAAATGATAAAAATGATAAAAATATCGATGAAAAAATTTAAATCATAAAAATATCATTTTCCAATTTGATAAAATTAAAGATAGAATGAGAATGTGCAAATTAAATTAACAAGAAAGATAACAAAGAAGAGATAGAAAAAATAAAGGAGAAAATATCATTAAAGTAAAAGTAGGTGGCACTTTGCATACCTAATTTAGCATTTTGTGTACGCCACTGAGACAAAACAAGTGGTTCTTAAAAATAATGCAAGTAATGTAGACATGGAAAAGGTCCATTCTAAAAAGGAAGAAAGCAAGATCACAAACATGATCTACAAACATGATCTCCAAACTAGCAAATAATGCAAAAGGGCAGACCTCTTCAAAATACTTCAAACATGGACAATAAAACAAAGTAAGCATGAAAGTGAAAAGTGGGCATGAAGTTCTATCTCAAATGTGTCCTTCACCCAACGGAAATCATAAAATATGCTAAAACAACACAAACATCAAAGATATCTATTACATGATCATGCAAAATGACAAAAAAGAAAAAGAATAAAAAAAAAAAACTTGGGATGAAAAGAAAATATGCATCCAAAGACACATAAAGTTGAACTAAATTTATCTTATTGGAAATTAAGTTCAAGATGTCATTGATAGTAACTAATAGATAACTTGAACCATTGGCGGAGCTAGAAATGCATGGACAAGGTTTATTTTTTCATCTAGAGTTTAAATTATCTCAGGCATGAGAATAGATTCATATAAAAGTATTATTTAGATTTTAAATTGGGAAAATTATGTAAAGAGATCCAATTTTGAAAATTATGGACATACGTGGGACAAGTTATGTTGAGTTCATATCAACATAACTTGCATTTGTTTCTCATTTTGTCCTTATAAAGCTGAAACGGGAGAACTAAATCAGCTCATGTTGCTACTCAATGCTAGACTAGCAACTCAATTGGACACCAACATGAACAACACAAGGAGTCTTGTGGACAAAATTAAAAGAGGCCTCCTTCCCTGGTTCCTTTATCCCATTCAAATGCAAAGTCTTAAGAAATTTGTCGAAGTGTCGCCTCCTTTAATCACTCTATTGAACCTTAAATTCTCTTTCTTAACCATTAATCTTATTGTCGAAGACAACAGATTTCAATATTGGGATTTTGGTTTCGATTCTCTCCTTTATGTAAGCCGTTACTCCGAAATATTATAATTTTCTTAATGCAGAGCTAATTTTTTTTAAAAATAGGTATCATTCCTTAATATCACTAAAATTTAAGGGTTTGTTTTTATTATTTTTCTTTCAAATGTTGTGTTACAGGTTTTATGTTTTTTGCCTTTTTCCATTGAATGTGTTGTTAAAGGATTCCATTTTTATTTTTTAATTTCCTTCTATTAAATTAATTTGGGGTAGTTTGAAGAATGGTATGTTTCTATAATTTTAGAGTTTTTTCTTTTAATTTATTTAAAAATTTTTAATTGATTTGGAAAATGAAGTCACAATCCTTGTAATACATTGTTTGTTTGGTGATTTATGGTCTCATCATAGCTCACAAAGGCATATGAAAATACTTTAGGTTAGTGACATCCTCTACATAGTTAATATATGTGACATGTAATTGTATGCATATCAAAAAGTTGAAATGTAACAACTATTTACTTGGTTGAAAATAATGATAGCTTTTATTAATTAATTGGGAAAATAAGGAGAAGTTGTAATTTTTGTATATGAGAAAAGAATGTGAAATCTATTTCTAGCTCCAAGGGTTGATTGATGAAGCAAATGGATGGTAGTGTAAACTATAGAGTGGGTCAATGTGATGGCATATCAATAAACAAAGGTATATTTTTGGTGTACTTCATAATCTAAGTTGTCAAACAATGAATTTGAATATGAGTAAAATTAAAATTTGACCCTTACATGTTACCAAAATATATTAAATTTGTATTAATTTAGAGATGAATTTATACAAATTTACATATCCTTCTATCATGAAAATAGCCAAGTAAATGAAGAATCAGTTTGTCTTTAATTCATTAATTACCTTATTTTATTTCCATTGAAGTTATAAACAAAGAATAAACTATGGCAACATATATGTTACAAGGGTTTTTGAACCAATGGTTTGATCGATGTTAGTCTTAATCATAGAAAATTGGATGCATTAGAAGAATATAATCAATCGGTTTGTTGAAAAGATGTGCATAGTCCAATCATATCTTAAAAATACCAAACATACATCTTTGGAACGTGGTCAAACTAGAATTAAAAGAAAAAAAAGGGAAAAAAAGTTAAAACCTTTAACTCTGCATTTTGTAAAGAGAGCGAGAGAAAAAGGCAAATGTGCAAACCCCCACTAGAGCATTTGAAGGGAAATTAAAATAAATAAATAAATAAAACCTAAATTTTATCCAAACTCCTAAATTTTATCAAAATTTAGACTTGGATTAAGAAAACCACAACATTTTCAAACAAAAACTTCCACAAAAATTTGGGATCGCATTCAAAATTTCAATATTGGAGCTTATTCTACCTCTTCCTTGTTACCTTTTCTATCTTTACCTCCAACGCGAAGAAGATTAACGGTTGAATACGGATCATGAGAGGGCTTCATATTTGGGTGAGATGAAGGAACCTTGGGGAGGAGACCTCTTTTAATTTCGTCCACAAGGATTCCATGTGTAGGTAGTCCACGTTGGCATCCAACTGAGAGCTAGTGTAGGGCTGATGTGGTAAAACCAACTTTTCATCACAAAACAGCCAAAGATGTCTCACTCTTGCTTCTTGCATTATTTGGTCTTGAGTGTGGTAAAAAGGAGTGAGGTAAACAACTTGACTAGGAATGAATGCACCTTGACCATGGACTTTATCAATTATTAGGGCCATAGGGTCATGGGTAAGGGTGTATCTTTAAATAAAATAAAAAACACTATCCAACCCACACCTTAAGAAATTGAGTTAATTAAAAAAGGTACAAGCTTTGGTCCTCAAAAAACATTTTTTCAAAATGGTTATTAAAAGCAATTTTCAATTATTTTCAAAAATAAAATTTTATTTTAAAAGCTTAAATATGAAAAATTAAGGTTTGTTCGACAATTGTTTTTTAGGACCGCTTTCTATTTTCTAAAAAAAAAAAATTGAAAAACATATTTGATAACCAGAAATTGTTTCTGTTTTCTCGAAATAGGGTGTTTCATATAACATTTTCTAGTTGTTTTCATATTTTTTTTAGAATTATTTGTTTTTTTAGAACTATTTTTTAAAAAATAATTATACAAATATATATAATGATTAAAAATAAGTTAAAAATATTTCAAGTTTCTAAACAAATTTTGTTATACAAAACATCATAAAACAACTTTCAAAAACTGTTCTTAAAAACTATTTTTTAGAACTATTTTAAAAAACAATTACCAAACAAGGTCTTAGTTTTCATGATTCATAAAATTATTATGCATGCACTTAAGTGCAATATAAAATTTTCAAAATATGTATTTAATTCACAATATAAAAAATAATTAAAAATATCTAAATTTTGTTCTAAAAAAACAGGTTTTTAAAACAAATTCTTTTTTTTTTTCATAAAATGTGATTTGAGTAAAAAAAAAAAATCATTTTCAACCACATTTTCCAAACATACCCTTATTCTTCTATTTGTAATTTTTTTTAAATAAAAAAAAATGTCTCCATATGATGAGCAAAACAAATCCTATGATTTGTGAGCAACAAATTGACACGTCAAAGGGGTAGTGGCGCACCCAAAGTGGAATGGGGGTCTAATCATCTTCAATCATCTCAAATTATTGGTCAAGTGGGACAATATGCCCCAATTGCTAGGCCTTCAAAATATCATCTTTAACACCTTGCAATCACCAAACTAAAAAAAAAAAAAACAAATATAGTTATAAAAAAATATTAATTTGTATGGAATTATGATTTCTTTATTAAATAATATTTAAAGGGTCTATTATTGAAATTATTTATTATTTAAAATTATAATTAGTAGGAGAGAGATGTAGAGGCATGTCAATGTCTCCAACATAGTGAACAATGATACAGAAATCCAGTGAAATCGTAGACAGGAGTGGAGGAGGTGATGGGTTCCACATAATCAATGTGTTGGGAACTTCCTAGACACCTTGCATGAGCACAATTCTCAACCAAGCCCCATGTTCAACTTCTTTTCTCTCCTCTTTCCTTTTCCTTTTTTTTCTTCATTTTTCTTTGGTTATGTTTGGTTGTTTAAGGGTATGTTTAAAAAATGCAAGGACAAGAAAATAAAGAGGAAAAATAAAAAATAAAAAATAGATTTAAAATTAATAAATATTTTTATATGATAATTTAAAGTTATTTTACTTATTTTAACTTTTTGATATAAAGATTGAATAATTTGAAAATATATAAATTTCTAATTAATTTTAAATATATTTGAATTTCTTTCATATTTTCCAGAGTTTAACTAAATATGAAAAATAATTTTTCTTAATATTTTTTTTATACTTTTCAAGAACCAAACATAACCTAAAGATATTAATTAAAAAAAGAAAAAAAATGTTAGTCTATGTTTGATTCTCGAAAATTTAAAGGAAAATGTAAGGGAAATAAAATAGAAAGAAAAATTAAAAGGAAAATACAAAATCAATTTATATGTTTTTTCAAATTCCTTTTATTTATTTTCCTCTATTGTGTAAGAATTAAATAATATTAAAATATATAAAATTCTAACTAATTTTAATTATATTTGATTTTTTTTTTGTATTTTTCACAGTAAAATCAAATATCAGAAAATCTCTTTTCTTAGTATTGTTTTTTTCCTTTTTTAGTGCTTTCCAAAAACCAAACATAGCCTCAAGGAAAATAATTTTTTTCCTATTTGATTATATTATAATTAATACAAAAGAAATCAAATATGATTAACATTAATTAAAAACTTGTATATTTTTCAAATTATTTAATCTTTATATGAAATAAGTCAAATAAGTTGGAAGTAATATATAAAAATAATATATAAAATAATTTTTTTTTAATTTATTGAATTATCCACTTGGATATGACGATTTCCACCAGAGATTTGTATGGCCACAAGGCACAAAGCATTGACAAGTGGATTGATGTTTTCCAATTTAAACAAAAAAGAAAAAGGTAAACGTCAATATTCTAATGATTCATATCTTTATTTTGTAAGATATGATTGTTTGATGAGGAGGGAGAAATATGAAATGGGGGAGCTCTTAATATTCCCATATAGTGGGAAAAAGATTGGATTAAGGATGCAATTAAAGGTATCATAGCAAGCTCTCATCCATTATTGAAGCAGCTATATATTTATGACAACATTTCTTATATCATCCATCCATAAGCAAGGATCAAAATCCCATATATTTCAATAACTAGGGATGGGATTGATGACAAAGAAAATTTTAAAAACTCAAATCAAGGATGAGGCAGAGATTAGAAATAACAACGGGATGGGTTTGGAATAAGTTACCTCATCCCAATCATGTCTCATTTATTTATATCTATTTTCATCCACATAAATATATATATATATATATATATATATATATATTAAACAAAGTGACGGTATACAAAATTCTCATGCCTTCCCTATCTAGTCCCATTTAAAAATTTTAAATTTTTTAATTTATAAAATTTAAATTTTATTAAAAATGAATATAATTTATAAATAAAGAAATATTAGAAATATTTATAATTTATTTTTATCGAAAAGTAATATTTTATTTATATTCAAAAAGTTGAAAATGAAAAAAAGAATCTACTAAAATAATTTTTTATTTAAATTTACATATAATCATGATAGGATGGAGTATGACAAAATTATATTCGAACTCGTCTTGAACCCATTCTGGATTTTTTATACTTTTCGAACACGTTTCGAACTCATTTAACTATATCTCAAACCCTTTCCATTAGATGCGAGTATCCAAAACAAATAGCCCCATTCCCATCTTTAGTAGGGATGAGGATCATATTACCTATGTGATTGTATTATTATTATTATTATTATATTTATATACATTTTAAAAATAATATATTGTATATCATTTAATATTTAAGAAAATTAAATATAATATTATAAAATTAAAAACACTAATAAGAATTTCCCATTTGAAATAAGGAGTGTAAAATAAACGAGATGGAGAATAATTCTACAAACGTGGATGAAAGAACATTTCATAACCTCTTCCCACCCCCTTAACATCACCATTGATATACATTCTTGGTACATAATATCTGCCAAAATGGAAAGAAAAGAAATATATCTTTGATGACACCAGCCTTTCCTCCACTTACCCAACAATCAATTCGAAATAAATAAGATTTATTTATCAAATCACACTTGCTTCCACATTTTGGTAACAAACTCTCGATACTTCCTGTAGTTGCATCATGAGTTCATGGTAATGTAAGAGTTATTAATTAATTATTACATTAGAATTGTTGTCTTTTTAGGCATAATAGTAAATTACTCTTTTCATTTTCTTTGATTATAAACTTATTTAAACTATATTCATATTGTATTATTTTCTTCAAGTAGTGATAAAGAGAAACCCTAGATTTCCTTTTCTCCTTCTATATGATTCTTTGAATCTCACAAAAAAATCCTTCTAATTTTGAGAAATCTCTTGAGATAGCTTAAGAAATCGCAAAGTTTCATTAACATCAAATACTTACTTTATATTTTATAAATATGCCATTTTAACAGCTAAATCTATATTTCACTTACATGACCCATTTGTCTTCAATTTGATTTGAGATTTATTAATATTTAGATTTAATCAAATAATTTATAATTTATAATTAACAACATGATTATTTAGACATATATTCTTTAACTATTGATAACTATCAAGTGATTTGTGTTCAATTATTTAAAAAAAAAAAAATTAAAACTATTAATAAAATTATTGATTTAAAAAAAATATTTATTAAAAAGACTTACTAAAATTATTATTATTTTAAATGGTGATATTGCTTGCTATTTTTCAATGAAAAATTCCTTTGAATTTTTTATTCATTTTTTAATAAAGTTTCAAAGTTCTTTTATGCATATTTTTAGTATTTTTGTTATTTAAATTGATACATTGAAATTTTTTTCTTTTTACAATTAAAGTCAATAATTACTTGTTTTATTTTATTGAATAATACTAAGGGGGTGTTTGGTACACGAGAATAGGGAGTAAGAATAGACATCTCATTCCTTTTCTCCCTTATTCCTATGTTTGGATAAATGTTAAGAAGGCATAAATGGAATAAAAAAATTATTTAGACAGAAATCAAATCCAACTTATAAGTCAGATTTGAATTCATCAAAAGTAGGTGGTATTCTGATTCATTGAACTCATTTGATAATATAAAATAACCTAAATTTATTATTTTACCCTCTTATTTCATTCTTCAAACCCGATGCTTATCTTCTTTGCAAAGCTAGAGACCCATTCATCATCCACTTCTCTGCAACAAGTAATTCTCTAAAACTAAATCAATCAAACCTTCCACGACATTTAGAAAAAAAAAATTCAATTTCTAATTTCTAAGTTTTTGGATGTTCACTGCAACTAGGTTCTAAAAACTCTTTTCTACATCTCCAATCAGGTTTACCTTCTTCTCTCTTTTTTCTTCTACTTCTTTATCTGTCTTTCTTCTTCTCTATAAATTAATTGTTTTTTTTTTATTGATTTGTGTTTGGAATCTTGTATTTGTGGATCTTGTATTTGATGTTTTTTTATCTTGTATTAATGGAAACTAGAGAGGAAAATTGAAATGGTTGGAAAAAGATATTTTGATTTCATGTGTTTGCGATATTGAAAATTTTTGTTTCATACATGAATGGAGAATGGAAAGGAAAATTGAAATGGTTAGGAAAATGAAAAAAAAAAACAGAAACAAAACTTTTGGATTTCACGTGTTTGTGATATTGGAAATTTTTGTTTCATACATGAGAATATTGCTTAAAGCTTTGTTGCATGCTGAGAGGACTTAGGAGGATAAGGAACAAGTGCATCAACGAAAGTTAAAATTTTCAATCTCAAGTGTTTTGTGTTTGCCATATGATAGGAGAAAGGAGAATATGGCCTAATTCTCCATTTGGTTGCCCAGAAAATGGTTGAAATTTAGAAGAAAAACTAAAATTTTATTCTTGGGTGTTTTTATTTGTGATGTTGAAAGTTTTTGTTTCATTGAACTGACGGGAACAGGAGGATATTGCCTAATCCCCTGTTTGGTTGCCAAGAAAATGGAGGGAAGTTTGAAGAAAATATAAAATTTGCAACAATGCATGTCTTGTGTTCGTGAGATTTATAGTTTTTGTTTCTTTGAATTGATGAAGACAATTTGAACTTAACTTTTGAAAAACCGAAGCATCATAAAGCAAAAATTCTAATTTTATTTATGTTTAAAAAATAAAAAATTCTTACAAGAAAATTGTCAACTCAGTTAAAATTTGTGGTAGTGTGGATCTTGTATTTGATGTTTTGATCTATTTGCAGTATAGGGGTGTCTAGAGTTATTTAACATATTCTGACCATGTACAAAAATGTCAATAGAACAGATGGTTATGTTCAACAGATTAATTTAATTTTTGCTAGATTTCCCATGCAAGAGTATTGTAATGATAAAGTTTGTCTATTCGTATGTGCCCCACTTGCACTCGAAGGATATTGTTATAGCATCACGCCCTTACCTTGAACCTAGCACATTTTTATATTTAAATTACTGTTAAGCTACTAACTTTCTTAAAAGGTATGAAAATTAGTATCAGTTTGGTACAAATGAATTTGCATATATTAATTTTTCTTTGCTTATAGAAAATTAATAATGAGGTCAAACATAGAATATTTAATCTTTTTTTGTTCCTATTAAAAACACGGAATGTTTTTTTTTTCCTCCTTTATGATTAGGACTCTTGCACAGCCATGGACCTCATTGAGATGGAAAGAAGAGAACAGCTTATCCTGATTCTATATATTATAGTGAACATACTTAATATGCTTACTGCACTTTGTACGGCTACATGGAAATGTTATCAGATGCGAACATTGATGGAAAGACCAGCAAATAGAGAATTTTTGTGAGTTGAAAATCTTAATCAATTGATTTATGGGAGTGATATAGCATGTATGGAGCAACTTAGGATGGATAGACATACTTTCACCACGTTATGTTTTATGCTTCGTACTATTGGTAAACTAAAGGATTCAAAATATGTTGATGTAGAAGAAATGGTTGCATTACTCTTGCACATCATGTAAAGAATCAAGTTATAAAATTTCGATTCTTAAGGTCTGGAGAAACTGTTAGTAGACATTTCAATGCAGTATTGAATGCGGTCATTCGCCTACAAGGAGTATTACTCAAAAAATCGGAACCAGTCTTTAAGAACTCCACAAATGAGAGATGGAAATGGTTTAAGTTATATAAATTATAAATTAAGTTTATATAGGTTTAATTAATTCATATTATAGCAATACTAATACTTTTATTTAAATAGAATTGTCTAGGAGCTTTAGATGGAACTTACATTAGAGTGAATGTACCTGAGGGAGACAAGCCTAGATATCGAACAAGGAAGAATGAAATTGCAACAAATGTCTTAGGAGTTTGTTCTCAAGACATGCAGTTTATTTATGTATTGCCAGGTTGGGAGGGATAGACCTCTGATTCTCGAGTGCTTTGAGATGTAGTTAGTAGGAGAAATGGACTGACCGTTCCACATGGTAAATATGTGGTTTTTAGAAACAACTGATTTCTTTTTAATATATGATATATTTTTTAAAATATGTTTTGGAATATTCATTTTAGGTTATTACTATCTTGTTGATGCTGGCTATACAAATGGAAAAGGGTTTCTTGCCCCATACAGAGGGAAAAGATATCATCTCAATGATTGGAGAGAGGGACACATGCCAACAGCCCATGAAGAGTTTTTCAACATGAAGCATTCTACAGCAAGAAATGTTATCGAAAAATGTTTTGGTTTGCTTAAACTATGTTGGGCTATACTTAGGAGCCCTTGTTTCTATCCAATAAAGACACAATGCAAAATCATTCTTGCTTATTGTCTTCTTCATAATCTCATTAAAAGAGAGATGTGTTGGGAAGTGTCCCAAATTCCTAATTAGTATAGATTCCTTTTTGTAAAGAATATTGTATAGAATATTTCTAGGTTGATATATTATTGTAATATTAGACTTCCTTATAGAATAAGGAAGGTTGTTGGAAATATCTCTATAAATATTCTAGGTCATGAGGGGAAAAAGTTATGAGATGGAGATGGGCCTATAGAGACTATACGAGGTGGATAGAGATGTGAGGAAGAACAGGAGGTACCTGGTGGAGCGAGAGGGCTCGTAGTAAGGTATGGATACAAGGAGTGGGGAAACATGGGATGTTTCGGGAACCCAATAGTTGTATCTGGTTTTATCCTCTGTAATATTCTCTATTGTATAGTGGAATTATTCTCTCTCATCCGTGGATGTAGGCATGGTTGGCCGAACCACGTTAAAACCTCGTGTACCGTATGTGTGATTGTTTTATCTTTGTGTTCTTGAACTAACATTGTTGGCATCAAAGCTTTCGCTGGCACAACAAGATGCCTGTGGACCCATTGGAATAAGAGTTGGATGTGCAAGACCACCAAGTTGTAGGTGAACCAATAACTATAATTGAACCATTGAATCAATGGTGTGCTTGGCGAAGAAATTTAGCAATTCAAATGTTTAATGAATGGAGAACATTATAGTATGTTGTTTATTTTAGAAGAAAAATTATGTTTGATGTTTTAGACTTATCATTTGCAAATTTTGAATGGTTTGTATGGATTATTATATGATGAACTAGTTTGAATTGAATTTGATAATGTTTTTCTATTGTTAAATTTGAGATATAGTTAGACATGTGTTTATTATAATTGTCTTCATATTATATTTGTTCTTAAAATATAGTAATATAATTTGATATTTTTGAAACATAAGGTGGATTCTACATCAAGTGGTCAAATAAGGGGGCGTGGAAGAAACAAACGAGTGTGGACTCCAAGTGAGGATGAAAAATTGATTGAGTGTCTTGTTGAGTTGTGTGTTTCAGGGAAGGTAAAATGTGATAATGGGTCTAAACCAAGAGCATTTTTACAAGTGGAGAAGATGTTAGAGGAAAAACTTCCAAACAGTGGACTTAGAGCAAGTCCACATATTGAATTGCGCGTGAAGACTTTAAAAAAACAATTCAATGCCATAATGGATATGTTAACCCATGGTAGTGGGTTTTCTTGGGACAATGCAAAGAAAATGGTTTTATGTGATCAAGATGTATTTGAAGGTTGGGTCAAGGTAAATATATTTACAATACTTCCTATCTTGTATTTTTATTCCACAACATCTTGTTAATTTATTTGATACATGGGTATATTCTTTTGCTTTCAATATATTATGTATTTTATATGAATTACATTTTAATGCATGATCTATTCTTTCTTTTTGAGTATCTACCATTGATGCTTTTAGGAAAATAATTAGGAGTTATAGTTGGAAGTGATCATAAAAATTCAAATAGACCCTATTCTATAATTCATTTCATCAAAGGAAAGAAATGATATATATTCTTAATCATTTATCTTGTCTTCAAACCAATGTGGCATGAGATTAATATTTCTTTAAGTTAGTTACTTTTATTTTAAAGATGCTAATTATTTTTTGTATATTTTACAGGGGCATAAAGATGCTAATGGTTTGAGACTCAAACCATTTCCACATTTTGATGATCGAAGTCTTGTTTTTGGTAAAGATCGTGCTAATGGAAAAGGAGCAATGTCAGCTACTGATATTTTGGAAGAGTTAGATCAAGGTGAAGCAAGCAATGACATTGGAGTTGATGACTTAGAAGCCGAAACCGATGCCTCTCATACTAATACAGTTGCATCCACTCCAAGTAGAATGGAATGTTCATCACAATCTCGTAGAAAAAGAGTAAAGAATGATGACACAACTTTAATTAATGTGGTGGCAAGAACATGCAATGCATTAGAGAGCCTTGTTGGTAACTTCAACCAACAGACGAAAAGGGAAAATAGAGTGGTTGGTGAATTGGAGAAACTTCCTAATCTTAATAGGTTGGACATATTGAAATTAAGTCAAATTATTATGAATGACCCGATGAAAGTCAAACTTTTGTTCAATTTAGATGAAGATCTCAAGGTTGAATGGGTGAAACAACTTCTTCAAACCCCATGAATCTCCATGTTGCATCCTTGTTGATTTATTGTCTTTAGGTTGGATTGATAGAAATTTTAGGTTGGATTTTGTCTCATCAATTTCCTATGAACTTTTTATTGATTTGATGGCTTAATTTTGGAGGATATACTAGTTGTGGATTTTAGTAGATATGAAACTTATATTGAGAACTAGAATGAAGTTTGTGTTTTTTTTATTTCCTTTTTTGCAAATAAGAAATAAGTATTTGGTAACTTTGACAATTTATATGTTCTTATATTTTTTTTCTCCTTTTTTTTCTTTGTAAAATATAATTCTATAGCTTTTTTTGCATGACAAATTATTTAAATTTTTTATAAAAGAAAATACGAATATTTAAAATTTTTAAGGTTATGGATTTTATCGGATATGATACTTGTTGAAAATTAAAATGAAATTTGAATTCTTTTATTTCCTCTTTTGGAAATAGGAAAAACATTTGCTAGCTTTGAGAATTTAAATATTATAATAAATATATTTTTTTTCTTTTTTTTGGTAAAATATAATTTTATAACTACTTAAGCATGACAAATTATTCAAATTTTTAATAAAAATAATAATTGAATATTTGTACATTAGGGTTATATGATTTTTTATGGTTAATTTTTTATTTATTGAGTATATATTTTTTTTTAGTCTTATTATTTAATAACAAAAAACTCTCAAATTTTATTTTTTTAAAATAAAAATTATTTTAAATTATATATAAGGATATTATTGTAAATTTATTTCTTTTTCATTTCCATTCCTATTATTATCAAACATTGGAATTGAAACAAATGATCATTTTGCATTCCTAAATTCATCCAAATGTTAGAAATTGAATCATCAAATTTATTTCTATCCACTAAGAAATAGAAATAAAAACAAAATATTCATTTCCATTTCCTATTCTGATGTACTAAACACCCCCTAAGAGTAATGTTTCTAAAATATGAGAATTTATCCATATTGATTATAATTTATAAAAAGAAAAATTCTTAATCATTAAGTTGGGGAAGTATTTTTTTCTTTTTCTTTTTCTGTTTTTAATGTGAGAAAAAGTTGGCTACCATGCATAATGAAAACTTTTTCATATCCTGCATAGACTCATGCGAAAGGGTCCCACTGCATTATATGATAACAACAAAGAAGCATGAAGGACACTTCCATTAACCAACCTTGTTTCTTTCCTCCCACAATGGTGATTATTTTAGTGGAAGAACACTGTTCTTTCCATTGTCTTCTATGGCATGCAGCACCTGCCTTTCCAATCCATCAAAGCCCAGATAATCCTAATACTTCCATCACCTATCCACCCTTTTGTTGGCTTCCAAAGATCCAAAATTACAAAGCTTCTTTCTCCCTCTTTTTTCCTCACACACATTCTATTTCCTCCATTACTCCTTAATTTAGAGAAAAGAAACAACACAATATGCAGGGTGCCATCCCATTAAGCAAAGTGAAAGCAAATGAGGGCACATTTTGTTAGCTTTTTCCACTCATCATGTACTGAAAAAGCCTATGCCCTTGACCAGATCAAAAGCCCCCTATAATTGTATATATATGAAGTCATTTCATTCAAAAGCAAAACTCAAAAGTAGTTGGTCAAAGATTCAATTGCCCTTCTCACTAAAATGTGAATCTTTACATGTTCAATCAGTGTTAGATGTTCAGCACTTTTCTTTACAGCTTTTTCTAGTGTTCCAAACAACTAATACTTTGCAGTAATGGCAATGCTAAAAGGAAATGCAATAATAATATAGAAACAAAATGCATGCAGTTTTCCTCCTTACATCTAAAGCATTCTTGGATTCAATATTATTATAATCTTCAGAAATCTTCAATAACTAACATATACAAATACAGTGAGATCATAGGCTATAATGCATATGGAAAGGGACCAATGTCTAGTGGCAACAAGCATTTATAAAAAAACCAAAGGCGATTGATGAATCTAAAGGCACCGGCATTTTTAGTTGATTTTCAAATGGACTTGCATGAAGTGCAAAGTTAATTCATAAAAATTTCAGTACCAATTAAAGTAATAAAGATTTTCTTTCTAACATAAGTGTTTGCTAACACCAGCATGCATGCATGCATGATTTCATCTTCAGATCGATACGCCACTCATCCACGTAGATGACATACATTAATATATCAGTTTCAAAGATTAATTGCTACAAATTAAAATGCATTATTCCTAGGATTCATGATAAGAACACAAACTATGACTTTAATGGGATCTAAGGAACCTATTTTAGTATGTTGCAGTGCTTAAAACTGATTCATTGCCAACTCTTGCTGCTAATTCCTTACTCAATTGAATTTGATTGGTTTTTTATGTCTATTTTGTAGATTTCCGAGTATAATATAAGCTAAAATCTTAACTGAATGGGGTGTTCAAAGTTTATAAGGATCATGGGGAAAATCCATCAGAAAGTTGGAATATAGTAGCGTGTTTGGCCGATAAAAATCGTTGGCTAAACCTACACTGGCCAGGCAAGCTTGAGCTCGATCCAAGTAAGGTTAATCTGGGTTATGCTCCTATACCAACATTAGATGATAATATACGCAAAGGCAATGTTATAATTTAAAAATTAAGGATATGCACATCAACCTCCAAGGCACGTCCCTTATATAATAACTTAGTTTGATAAATTCATAAAGCATAACTTCTATCCATGGCGTGGTGCAATTGGCTTGTCAAAATCTACTTCATTTACCTACTAATTTAACATAGTTTATTGAAGAGAAATGTAACGTGTGAAGTAATGGCAAATGAAGCCTAAGAGACGTGCCACAAAATATATACTATGGTTTTTCCAATCTTGTGAAACCACGAAACCAAAATTGAAGTCATTACATCCATCACAAACTCAATAGACCAACCACATCACTTTCTTGCCTAATAGAAGCAATAAATCGACATAATCGCTTATGTATGAGCAACTGTTTGAGAGGTTTAAACTTTTTGAAAATAATGGACAGGCAACAAAACATCATTTTCTTGCGTATGCATGCGTACTAAAAACCAATGCGGGATAAGAAAACGATTCTTAAGAGTAATTAATATGATAATGCAAGTGGAATACACATAGTTCCACGTAAGTTTAATTCACTGAGCATTTATCATTGAGATAATTAAACAAAGACTAATTGTGTCTTAGTGGCATGAATGATTCACCCCATTATGGGCTTCTTTTTACAGGGGGGATTACTTAAATTTCCCCAATCAAGGGGAGTGACTTGTGGACAAGATTTCACCTAAACTAGCTTTTGAATGGAAATTATTATCATATGCGGCAACTAAATCATTATTTGATTAGCATTTATGAAGAATTACTTGATACCACATGAATCTTTGCAAGGTGATGTCCAACACATTCGTCGCAATTGAACTTTTTCGATCCTTATCCATTGAATGATCCAAACAAAATCAAGTTAAGCAATGAGAAGCATAGTTTTAACTAATCGGCAAATCAAATGAGTTCATCTTTAGCATGGAAAATGCGTAGTTGGACTCCCTTGGAAATGGTTACTTTGAGGAAATGTTTGTGGAAAACTGCTATTATGGAAATGGTTTCCGATTGGCCATCTTCTACTATGGCTGGGAATTACTTTTCCAACCTAAATTTGAATGGTTTTTCCATGAAGAATTGTAAGCATTAACTCCTATAAATTGCTTGGTTTCTAATGTGCCCCATATATAGTATTTAGCTGATCAAGAAACATTTCCATAGGCATTTGCAACTGAGGCTCCATCTTGCCTTGACTGCATTGCTCAAAACCTGAACTAGACACCTCATTCATTACCTCCACTTCTTTATTCTTTTCCATCTTCGGTTCCTCAATCCTTCTAGCCAAAAGTACAACATATTTGGCTTACATGAATAAGTTTGGAAAACCCAGGAAAGATGGTCTTCTAGATAGAGGGTTGTTGGATTTAAGGGCATGGAAACAAAAGACTAGCTCAAAAGATACAAATAAATAACAGAATGAATAAGAAGAAAAACTTATCAGTTGAGGCGTGACAAACACTGTCCTTAAAATAATTATACCCTCCTCGAAGACGAATTTGATGCATTAGGGTACCAGTAGTCTACCTCCAGGATTCAACAGCCAGATCTTGCCTTGGGTGCATTCTGTAAGCAAAATGTGTACAATTCGATTCTGAAAAAATTCTTCCAGATAGATGTATGAAAGACTCTTTGAAAAACTCTCTGAGACTCTACAAAACATGACTCAAAGTGGAAAGAGAATCTACTTATAAGTGGAATGGGACTTCACTAACACAATCCCAAAAGGACAATTCCCAAAAATATAAGACTAATAGAATAAAATAAAATAAAATAAAATAAAATAATTATTTACACTCTTCCTACAAGGGCAAGACCATCAAGTGTCTTTAAATTGAAAATGGTTTAAATGACTTTAGAGGAATGAAGCCCAATTACGATTTTGTGTTATGACCCAGAATGTTTATGCAATCTGATTAGCAAATGGTTGTAAACAGAAACTCGAATTCCTGTAAACAATTTGGACCAGAATGCATAATCAGTCTGAATGGAGAAACTAGTCTTAGCATACTAAAATGTGATTACGCATAAGCATTAATATGGCCACAATGCATACGTATTCTAAGTGAAAACTAGATTTAAGTAGCCCTGCAAAGTGATTACACCTAGCCCATTAAACAAGATTATATCTATCTCTTCTAAAATCCTTTTAGCAAGCCAAATGTGAAAATGATTAAATATTCAGTCTTCTTCTCATTCATTGCCAACACTGATTTTTCAAATTAAAAATGGAAGACGTTGCAAAAAATCAGTAAAAAAAAAAAAAACAGTCTAACACATGGCAAATCCATGTTCACTATCAAAATCCTATTCATCAAATACCATTTATGTGATAACATACACTTCACAATATGATCCCATACATTAATAGTTAAATATAGAACCTAGTTTTTCTCACTCTCTATCTTTCCCTATGATTAACATTCAATTTCCCAGAGCCCCCAGATATCCCTAGGCTTCCTAAAAGTACCCTTCCCAAGCTTCTAATTAAACTCAAAAATGATATTTTTACGTAATCAAAACAAGGATTTAGTTAAGCTTTTTAGTGTTGATTATGGCTTATTGACTTGAATTTAGGCTAAGGTTGACAGAGGTGAGAACCAATTAAGTATATGGGGCATGGTGGAAGCCCCTCCAAGGTGTCAAGTGAGGGGAAAATGAAGAAAAAGGCAAGAAATTTGAAGGACTTTTAAAAAAGAAAACAATAGGTGATTATGAGCAGCTAGGTGTACGCACATTCTCTGCGCACAACTAGGCCGAAGGTACTCACGTACATAAACTCTGAAGAAATGAAGATCGTTGTGCAGGCAAAGTGTGAGCAAAAGATATTGCTTGCAAGCTAAGTACAATACAGAACATTGTGCGTACAAAGACACAAATGAGCAAAACAAGTGCGCGTACACGCACTTCAATTCTTATGTAAAAGTACCCAGTACAACCTGAGTGTGCATACGCACAGTACGCAAAGATATTGAGCATAATGTCAGGGCCTAGAAGACCAGGGGTGTGCACTACTATGCATACACACAACCCAATTTAGCACGTACATGGCACTCCACTCAATGTAGGCCAACCCATCATGGGCATTGTGCAGGGGTATGCACAGCATACCCGGTCTCACATGCTGTTGTGAATCCGAGTCCAAAACATAGAAAATCTCTTTAGAATCTCTTGTTTCCAATTTCTAGACCTTTAAAGATGGAAAACGTACGTGGCCTGTTAGAGTTGGAATTAGGGTTTTCCATGCACCTTATATATACATACATTCCTACATTGGCAAAGAGAGAGACGACATACCCATTCATTGATTGTGTTCAATAGTTCAATTCAGTCCAATAGATTCCTTTAGAGTTTTTTGTATTGTTCTCTTTGTTGCATTCTATCATGAAGGGTTAACGAAGATTAGTGACCATGTTAGTAAATTGATTGATTAATAAATTGAAAAAGTTGATTAATTTGTTAATAAGTTTGTCAAGCTAATTAAAAGATGATGAAGATTAAGTAACCTTTTTGTGCAAATTTTTCTAGTGGTTACTAAGTTGGCAGCTTAGCTGCTTGTTTAATTGAGTGGCTTAGAATTCAATAAATCTTGATAATTTACTTGGTTATAATAGAGTTATTTGTTACCCTAAAATTAAATTAAAAGGGGCTAAAATAGGTGTGAAAGAACGGTTAATTGTGGTACACTTATGTTGTTTCAAAACTGAACATTTGACAGCAACTTCACTTTAATCTTTTTTTTTTCTTTTTTTCTTTTTTTCTTTTTTTTTTTCTTTTTTTTTTTGTGAGAAAAATTGGAAGGTATATAGCAAAGTTTTCTTTGAGAAAACTAGAGACTCAACTAAAAGAAACCAAGGGGAAATTTGAAAGTTTAAGACAATCAAGTTATTGTAATAGGTAAGGAAGTTTCTTTTGAAATCCTTGTTTTTTTATTATTTAGGAAAAACTAAGAGGAAAATTTTAGTTAAATCTAGTTTCGAAAATGGTTTAATCGTAGAGAACCTTGAATTACTTCATTCCCTTACCCTGGATGTTGTAGGGTGCGTGCAATCTAATCCTAAGCTTTCTAGATCTAACATAGCAAACTAATTGATGATAAAAACTATAATGTGTTCTATATCTAAAGGTTAAAGTTACATATTTGAGATCTGAATGTTCTCAAATTGATTCCTTGTAGTGAAGAAGATTGGTCAAATGTCACAATAATCACTGGAGATCTCACAAACCACTGATCTTCCACCTGATGACTCCTCCTTGAGTCAAGGCATTAAGATGGTGGAAATCTCTTGGATGTAAGTTAGGGTTCTCTCTCTATACTTAAGGGAAAAAGTGACAAAAGTCTGAAGCCCTAACACCAAATAGGGTATTTATAAGCTTCCTACTAGGCTTAAGTGACTTGAGCCTACTTTGGGCTTGAGTCACTTAATCTAACCTAAAAATGGTCCTAATTGATTAATTAACCCAAAAATTCTTTCACTGAATCCAAATATACCATTCACTAACTCCTATGAAACTTATGTATTTATCAAAATGCCCTTGTGCACATAAATGAACCAAGAATCAACCCAATCCTCATAAACCGTGTCATCAAGGTATATGAACTTGAGCGATGACCACTATGACACATACAATAGTATCAGCTTCCTTAGAATCCAATTTTAAAATTAACGCAACATCTCACTACAAAAAGTCAACTACACTCCAATACCCTATATATGTTACAACAAGACATTAAGTGCTCGGATTTCTAACACATTATCCAATGTATATAGTCTTCCCATAAACTAGTATTTGTAATCTAATAAGGTGAAAGTTATTAATCTCTTAAGATTACCTTTACCATCCTTGAGTCAAAGATCCTTTTTATTATGTGATCAAATGATATACTCTAACTTATAAAGAGCATATATCAAATTCCACTGAAGAAATTATTATAAATTTCATGATCATGTGTCCTAAGGATCACCTAAGGGGACACACTATCTCAAAGTTCATGAGATATCATGGTGCCTTTATTGAGAATACATGTTATAAATAGCTTCCATCAACAATAACTCAATCCATAGAAAATATATAATCACTTTAGGATCTCATCCGTAGGTTAAAGTCATTATATATTTAGGTATAAGTTCAATATTCTCTCAAGGCTGAGAGACAATACAATATAATAGTTTGGTGAAGTCATGACTACCCGATAGCCTTACATTATAACTCATTATAGATCTTATGCAATGTACAAATTGTAGACACTAGTGCACTTATCATGGGAACCTCATCTGAATAGCCAAGACCAGTTATCTCTCTAATAGTATACTGCAACCTCAAATGGATTGCATAAGTCAGCTAACCAATTCCAAACAAATCATCTACTCACAAGAAACTCATGACTTAGATCTTTCATGCAACTCTTAATACACCTAAGTCATATACAATGCAATAGATTCTAGCTAAGAATGCTCATAAAGTATAATGTATGAAATAAAAATAGATAAAAGTGAAACTAGAAAATCATTAAAAATTAATTTAATTTCAAATATATTACATCATATTATGCTTTTAAGGGCTCCATCTTAACATTAATGGGAAGTATAATGCATGTGCGTGTAGAAATTTGGATTATGCATGATATTTGAATACAAGATTTATTGTGTGAAATTTGTTGCTCATGTCAAAAGTATACTTTGTTTTGTTGAGATACACTTTGTTCTTGCAAGAACTAACTTGTTAATGTAGCTAAGCAACATAAAAAGGTGTTGAAAGCATTGATACAGCTTGAGAAAAAGACACCAATAAGGTCAACCTGAAATAATGTGTAAAAGGCAATAGGAGAGAATAGTCCATAAGTGAGAGTCCTTAAAAGAAAAGAGGTAAAGTGCCCTAGGGTAAAAGACCCAAAACATCCCCAAGAAGATTCATTCATGGATTAATAAGGGGCATAGATGCATGACCCTAAGGTAGAGCCCCATAATACTTTTTGTATTGTTATAATTGTGGGAATAGTTTGCTTTAAAAAAACATATGGTGTGATATCCATTGTTGGGTGTGCATTAAGCTAATAGTATGGTCTAGGGAACATGATCTCTATCACTAAGATGACATGATAAGACCATAGTTGATAAAAGAAAAAAATAAGAAAAATAAGAAAGATAATAACACTCCAAGATACATTTGTGATAACTGAATTCAAGGGAATTAACAAAAAAATGAAAACTAAAGAAAATGGAACTTGGGGACTTGTTCATGATAACCAAAATCAATGGCACCAAACTAAGAAAAATAGAACTCAAAAATGTGATCATGATGACCAAAATCCATGGAACTAGAAACTAAAATAAGGAACAAATGACACGATCACATGACCTGATTTAGTGGAGCCATGAACTAAGAAATGGAACTCAAAGACGTGGTCATGATAACCAAAATCAATGGAACCTAATTGATAAAAAGAAACTCAAAGATGTGACCACAATGTGAGAAAAACACTAGTACTAATAAAATTGAAATTAAAGATACATTTATGATGATCAAAATCAATGAAACTCGACTCATAAAAAAGCACTCAAAGAAATTAACATAATAACTAAAATCAATGGAACCTATCTAAAAAGAAAAAACTAAGAAATGTGGTCATGATAACTGAAATTAATGGAACTTGACTGATACAAAGGAAATCAAAGATATGGTCATGATGATCAAAATCAATGGAAGTCTATTGATAACAATGAACTCAAAGATAAGGTCACAATGGCCAAAATTAATAGAACCTAACTAATTAGAAAGAACTTAGAAATGTAGTTGTGATTACCAAAATCAATGAAACCTAACCGATAAAATTTATAATAGATCTCATGCCAGATATAATGTCAATTTGAAATTGATATCAATCCAATTTGAAATCTTATATATATATATAATAAAAAAATAAATAAAATAAAAAACCAATAATGACTAAACACACACATAAAATTGTAATTCCAATACAAAAATGGCATAAGGCCAATGATGGTGAAATTCCAATGTCAATATTTCAATGAACCTCAAAAAAAACTTATGATAACCGACACTATCCAATGACATCAAAATTTTAATATCAAACTAATACCATGATGCCATGTTGAATTTTTTTTACTCCGATGATAAAACCATATTGTCACTATAATACTGGTTGCTCAAATCATATGACTAGTAATGTTGAAATTTCAATATGATAATTAATGATGCATTATGAGCAAACAGATATAAAAGTGATATGGCTATTGTGACATCTAAATTTCAATTCATTTTTCATTTTGACCATTAATCTATGTTCCTTGTAGCCACTAAGGAATTATATCAATTTAGTGAAGATTTGAAAAGAATGGAGACCCTAAAACAGATAAGAAATACTAGATCTGAATATACGAAACTCAAAGTAAAATTCTCAACATGATTTTTCATCCTAATCCCATTCATACAATTCATTTATGCTTCACACATATAATTTAATACAAGTATGCAATGGGTGCTTATAGTATTAATACATACAATTATAATAAATAAAAAAATTAAGAAAAATGAGAAATAGAAGGAGAGAATTATATTGAAGGGTCAACTATCTCAACTACTATCAACAGGCTTGTGTTCTTTACAATAGCTCTAATTTCTCTTCTTTAGAGCTTAGTTGAAACCATTTTGACAAAATCTTTGTTCTTCTTCCTCTAAGAGCAATCCCACCCCCTCATTCCCATTTTTTTCTCTCTATCTTTCTTCTATGTATAGGCTCAAAAATGGTAAATGATGACGACAAGTGGCTTCATTGAATTCTCATATGCCACCCACATGCACTTCCATCTTGCATTTGATTTTTGTTTCCATCTCAAGCAGCTTAGTGAGAAGCATCCAACATGTGTCTGTGGACCCGCATTTTTCACGTGCACCCCCACTCGATCGGTGAGACTCGCTTTTTATTTGTAAAAAATTAATTTTGGAAAAAATTAGAGTCGCCACTTATTTTATTCTTATTTTAAAAGGAAAATAAAACAAGAAATAAAAACCCTAAAATGTGAATCCATAATTTTTGGAAAAAACATGTCTTTGAAAAACCTGAGTCTAGGTCCGGGGATCAGGTTACCTATTGGGAAGGTACCTCTAAAAGGTAGCACCCCTCTAAGCCCTATAAAGGTTTCTACTGACTAAGTTGAGGGAAACATGGCAATTAAATGGTTGATCATGGATACATAAGTAAGCTAGGGGTTTTTTAAAAAAATAGTATGTCAAGCAAGAAAGTCTAATCATAGGAGAGAGTCAAAGTGCGTACCTGAACAGCTTCTCAAGCGCTATCATGAAACATAAAAGTTAGTATAGAAATATATCACAACATTTGTTCTATCAGAGATAATCAAACAAGCATCAAATATATATCAAGGCAATCAAACAGGATAGCTAGCATGGGCATAGTACGCAACGACAATCATGTTCACGGGGTTTAGAAAGTGGGTATTAGGGAACGTACCTGGATAGCATATATAATTCATAGCGCACTTCCGTAGGACAAGGAGAAATTAGATAATAAATAATATAGAGCAAAAATCCTAACATGCACATCTAATTAATATAACAAAAAAAATGACCGAAGTACACTGAATTACCAGTCATCACATATATCTTGTATAGAATTCTTAAAAAAAGATAAACATGATTTCAATAAGTAGTAAAAGTGGTAGTAAAAAATGATCATTTTTAAAAAATATTTTTTTTATGTAAGGGTTTCACCAATTCCCCAATTGATATACACAAATCTAACCTGAAATTATCCCATTTATGTGGGACCACAAGCTTGGATTTGTGTCTGATTTAAAACCAAATTTTTTGTTAAAAACCAAGAAAGATGCAAACCGATAAAAAAAAAAATGGTTGCATATTATTTTAAGAAAATGAGATTTTGATTCTAAGAACTCTAAATGAATTTTTAAAAAAAAATAGAATTTCTAAAAGGGGTCTTCGGAGAAAAGGTTTTGATTTTAAAATAAAAGGAATTAAATTTTAAAATAATAAAACATAGAAAACAAAATACCAATCAAAATAAAAGAAAGCAAAAATCACAAAATAAAGATTTAGAAAATCATGTCAATTAAAGTGGTGAGGGTAAGACCAACCTTCCTGAGTTTCCAGTGGCCTTCAAAAAATAAGAATTTAACTAACAATCACTAAGACATCAAATTTATGACTTCCTAATCAAACAAACTAACAAAATATTACCCAATACTAACATTTAGATTTCAAGAAATACATGAATTAAAATAAAAATAACCAATCAAAGATTAAAGCCAACAAACTTAGCATATGGAGATAATAATATGGAATCGATTAAGGTAAATTAGCATTTTAACAAAATATGATAAATCAAAAACCAAAGTTCAACAATCTTGAAGGTATGAAAACAATGACATGCAATTAATTGGATTGATTATCTAAAATTCCTAAAGCTCATACTAAATGTCAATAGATCAAAGCCAAAATTACCATACTTAAAACATGAAAATAATTACACGTGATTGACTTAATTAATTAAAAAAATTATATTCAACTACAAAATTGGATATAAACGGATTAAATTCAAAGTTAATGAAATAAAAAACACACAAACACATTCAATACTAAAAATAATTAATACTAGATTAAATTAAGGACATCATCATCGTCTAATAAGATTGGTTAAACTATCAAATTGATATCACAAATATATTTAAACTACAGCAAATAAATAAATTAACAAAATAAAATTAAACTAAGATCGAAATTAAAAATATGGAATTTGTCTAAGAGGGTTAATCAAACAATTGAATTAAAATCATGAACACATTCAGATTATAAAATAAATTAAAATCAAACTAAATTGAAATTAAATTCTACTTAATAAAGTTATTGGAATATTAAAAACTCAAACTTTACTTGATACAATCATTTAAACTAAAGAATTAAGATCCACGAATGCCTTTAAGTTAAAAACGAATTAAAATTAAAGTAATTTGAATTAAAAACACAAACTTTATTTAGCGTGATTATTTAAAGTAAAAACGAATTAAAATGAAACTGATTAGGATCACTGACACATTCAAATTAAATCATAAACTAAAACTAAGTTAATCCGAAATTAAAAAAAAAAAAAAAAGTAAACTTTATCTCACAAATTATTTAAACTAAGAAATTAAAATCATTAACGCGTTCAAATTAAATTATAAACTAAAACTAAATTAATCCAAAAAAAGTAAACTTTATCTCTTAAATTGTTTAAACTAAGGAATTAAAAATCACAAACATATTTAAACTAATAACTAAATTAAAATTTAAACTAATTTGGGATTTTAAAAATATGAACTTTATCTATTAGGAATACTTAAACAAATGAATTAACATTTCAAACACATCTAAACATATAGGATAGATTAAAATTGAACTAAAGTGAAATTAAAAATAAGAACTTTTCTAATATGAATAATTAAACTAACGAATTAAAATCACAAACATATGGGATAGATTAAAATTGAACTAAATTGAAATTAAAAATAAGAACTTTTCTAATATGAACAATTAAACTAACGAATTAAAATCACAAACATGTGGGATAGATTAAAATTAAACTAAATTGAAATTAAAAATAAGAACTTTTCTAATATGAACAATTAAACTAACGAATTAAAACGACAAACACTAAACATAAAAGGTAGATTAACAGTGAACTAAATCAAAATTAAAAATAAGGACTTTTATAATAGAAACAATTAAATTAAAGAAAACTACAAACACATCTAAACATAAAAGATAAATTAAAACTAAATCGAATTGGAATAAATAAAAAAAAAAAAGGGAACTTTACCTAATGGGATAAATTAAACTAAAGAATTAAAACCACAAACATATCCAAACTAAAAAAGAAAAAATTAAAACTCAATCAAAATTAAAACAACAAATTTATTATATAAGATTAATTAAATCAAAGAACTAAAATCATTAAAACACTCAAGACTAAAAGGATGAATCAAAACGAAATCAAAGATAAATTTGAAAGCGTACACTTACCTATAAACCGTTATTTGTGGAGATTTTGTGGGGTTGCTCCTCTCTTTTTTATGGTTATGTGTCGGCTCCTCAAAGTTCTTTGCGCGTCCTCTCAAAAGAATTGCTCTCGTGTCCTCTCTGCCTGAAGTCACTTGCTCTCCTCCAAAGTTCCACGTGAAAATTCTTTCCGCCTATTCCCCTCCAAAAAAAAGTTCTCATATGCTTGGATTATCTCCTTTATTTATAAGGCAGCCCACTCCTTATGGAATATCTTATTTCCATTTTTTCCTACGTGCATGTGGATATGGGAAGCCCATTATGTGTGGCTCACTTGGAGATTTCCCCAAGGATGCAGTCTTATCTTGTTTGGTAAGTGATCAGAATCCCTTTAATCTTCTTTCCATATGTTCCGGATGTGTCTCAGCCGTGATCTGCCCACTTTCAATATGCAGCCCGGATTCTTTCTTCAAGCAAATCATATGCACCCCGGACTCCTTCTTAAAGTCGTGATCTGCCCACTTTCTATATGCAGCCCGGATTCTTTCCAAGTTTCCCTATTTGGTCGTGATCTCCTCTCCTTGATGGCTCTAAGTCTATAAACCGTTATTTGTGGAGATTTTGTGGCCTGCTCCTCTCTTTTTTATGGTTATGTGTCGGCTCCTCAAAGTTCTTCGCATGTCCTCTCAAAAGAATTGCTCTCGTGTCCTCTATGCTCGAAGTCCCTTGCTCTCCTCCAAAGTTCCACGTGAAAATTCTTTTCGCCTATTCCCCTCCAAAAAAAAGTTCTCATATGCTTGGATTCTCTCCTTTATTTATAAGGCAGCCCACTCCTTATGGAATATCTTATTTCCATTTTTTCCTACGTGCGTGTGGATATGGGAAGCCCATTATGTGTGGCTCACTTGGAGATTTCCCCAAGGATGCAGTCGTATCTTGTTTGGTAAGTGATCAGATCCCCTTTAATCTTCTTTCCATATGCTCCCGGATGTGCCTCAATCATGATCTACCCACTTTCTATATGCAGCCCGAATTCCTTCTTAAAGTCATGATCTGCCCATTTTCTATATGCAGCCCGGATTCCTTCCAAGTTTCCCTATTTGGTCGTGATCTCCTCTCCTTGATGGCTCCAAGTCTCATGCAAAGTAAAAATAAAGTTGAAATAAGAAATCATGTAATTGGAAATAGAATAAAATAAAATAGAAAATCAAATCACATAGCCACAAAAATCCAAAATGTCAATTCATGGAATTAAAGAATAAATGAATAAGTGAGTAAATAAACAAATAAATTGATAAGGGTATAAAAATAAATATCAGACATATGCAATTAGAAAAAATCAAGAAATTAAAGTAATGCAACGGATTATAATAATTTAAATGTCAAACTCAAACCCTCAAAAATAAAAAATAAAAATTCATTTCATGCAATAAATAGTCAAGCCAATACTCATCCTATCTCGGAAAAAGAAGTAACCAAAATCAAGAACACGCCTAAGTGGGCTATGCCAAAAGAAGTGTCCAAGTGACCTATTCTGAAAGATTGCCTAAGTAACCTAGGGTGGTGAATGTGTGCAAGCTAGAAGGTGCCAAGTGCATCTAAATGGGCCTAAGGTGATGCCTAATGGGCCAAGTGTATCTAAATGGGTTTAAGGTGCCTAAGTGGGCCTAAGTCTAAATTAGGGCTGCCAAGAGTCACAACGGGCTAAGATAAATCCCTCAACCAAAGTCTCCAATGTGGCTCAAAAAATGTAAGTAGTATGACTAGCTATGGGCCACCAAGGAACTACTGTAAAGTATCGAACAAGTATCTAATAGAATATGTGATAGGACGACAAAATTGAGGGTCTACAGTGTCATAAGTCTCTTTATGGATCTCGAGGCCAAACCATTGGAGATTCTCATTGGGTGAAAAGAAAATGTTAAAATCCAAGTGATGTCAAAATTTTCAATTTAGCCCCCTATAACAACAAAATCAAACCTATGTTAGATATGAAAAGAACACGTTTCCTAGGAGACATTGAAATCAAATCAATACATAGAAGATGAAATTGATATCGAAACATGGGTTGGGCTACTTTATGTACAATTGAAATTTCAATATGCCTCATCTTCTATCAAAATTTTGATATGGAGCCATGTCATATTGAATTTTGGTGTTGATTTCTCCTTTCAAAATTTGTGCCCAAATTTACCCTTTCAACATTTGTTATCTTTTGTACATTATGTGAGAAACCTTAAGTTAAAGCCTACATATCAAACATCTTCTCTCAAGGTGTGAAAGTACTTAAAAGTATGATCAATAGTCCACATCTAAACTGATACACAAATACATGTATACGAGTTATTATGTTTTATGTTGTTTAGGACAAAATCAAGGTCATACTTAAAAGTATGAGATATCATGGTACTTATTTTGAGAATACATATTGTCACTTGTCTTAATCAATAGTAACTCAATCCATAAGCATTATACGATCAAGGTCTTACTTATAGGTCAAAGCCACTGAAAACCTCAACACTACCTTAATATTCTCTCAAGGTTGAGAGCTTATGCATCATACTAGATTGGTAAAGTCATGACAATCTGATAGTCAATGTCATAATTCAGTATAGGTTATGTCTAATGTACAACCATACACAATAGTGCACTCACCATGGGAAACTCATCCTGATGACTAAGACCAGTCATCTCTCTAATTAAGAAATAGTACACTACGGCCTTAAATGGATTGTCTATGCCCATGAACCAATTGTGAAAAACTCATCTACTTGTAAAAAACATATGACTTGAATCTTTCATACAACTCCTAATGCACTCAAGTCATATATTATGCAAGTGATGTAAGCCTAAATGCTAAACATAGATAATGTATAAATCAATTATAATAAAAGAAGAACCTCGAATCATAATATAAATATTAATGAATTTCATTTATTGTTACATCATATTGTATTTTTAAGGGTTTTATCCCTATAATTTGTTTATATTTACCATTGAAAACAAAAGTTAAACACAAAAAACACATCAAAGTCAAAGCGTCAAACACAGGCAATGGGTTAGGAATAAGTGTTCAAATCATTAAAAAGGCTACTAAAGAACACTTCACACTGCAATACTTAGGAAAGCGAATGAGATGAGTTCAAGACAAGTAACTTCATCCCATTTATCTATATCTTTTTCCATCCTCATCCAAAAAAAATTAAAAAATACAAAATAAATGGGATTGGGTGGGTACAGGAAATTACCATAGCCACCCCACCAACCCCATTTTTAAAAAAAAAAATCAATTTTAATATTTTTAAATTTTATATTATATTAAAAATAAATGCAATTTTCACATAAATAAAGATTAAAAATTTTATAATTTATTGCTATGAAAAGGAATTTTGTTTGTTATATATGTTAAAAAAGTGAAAATTAAATTAATTTTATTTAATTATATATATAATCAAGGTGAGTTGGGATAGACAATACTTGAACCCCACTCAGATTATTAAAAACAAAACAAAACATAAAAAGACCTCCCTTATTCTTATCTCAAATCAATCCTATCAAAAGGCAAGGCAACAAAGGTAGTTGAAGAAACTTGTCTCATTTCCATCCCTAGTCACATTGGAGTTCTCATCATCCATGTACATCTAAAACATTCTTGGAGTTCAATATTACAATCTTGAGAAATCTCGAATAACAAAATATGTACATGGAAAATGACTAATATCTAGTGGAAACGATCATAAAGACTATGGATGAATCTAAATGCACTCACCTTTTTAGTTGATTATGCATCATGCAAATGGACTTGCATGAAGTGCAAGTCGATTCATATAAATAATTTCATGATTGTCTAAAGTATTTCAACATTTTCTTTTTTGCATATTACTTAAAAAGAACTTAACCAAAGACTCTAGATTTCTTTAGGCATTGAAGATGTGATGGTCAATGGATATTGAAAGCGTGTTTGACATTATTTCTATTCAAAATGTTTTTAGTGAAAATATTTTTTATAGAAGTGCATTACAAGTTATTCTTAAATTTTTTAAAAGTACTACCGATATTTTTCCAACTATCTTATTTTCCTTCAAGAAAGTTTTTATACTAGAATACTTTCTAAAAGCGCTGCCAAATGGACTCCAAGAGAAGTGTCCCAAAATACATTTCATGGCTTTATGAAGCGTGTAGAGCCAAGAAACCAAAATTTCAGTGCACACTGAACCAAACACACATCACTTTCTTGCCTAATAGAAGCCTTCAACACAATTCCTCACGCATAAGCAACTCTTTTAGAGGCTTAAATTTTGGAAATAATGGACAAGGCAGGTATCGTTTTCTTGCATAAGTGAGACGATTCTTAAGAGAAATTAATATCATAAAGCAAGTGGAATACACACAACTGCCTAATAAGCTTTACTAAGCATCTATCATTGAGATGATTAGACTAATTGTGTCTAAGTGGCACAAATGATTCACCCCATTATGGGCTTCTTTTGGGGGGATTGTTCAAATTTCACCAATCCATGGAAGGGACTTGTGGATATGATTTCACCTAAACTAGCTTTTGCATGGAAGTAGTATTGACATATGTGGCAACTAAGCCATTATTTGATTAGCTTTTAAGAAGAATTACTTACTTGAAAGACCAAATGAATCATTCCAAAGGTCTCTTAACACATACGTCCCAATTCTTCTTCCTTATCCATTGGATGATCCAAACAAAATCAAGATAAGCAACTGCAAAGTGTTGTTTGAACTAATCCGCAGCAAGTCAAATGATCCACAACCATTTTTTTTGAGTTGAGTAGAAAGTAAGAGATGATGTTGCGTGGAGGAGAGAGAGTAAAACACATTAACACGTATCCAAACAGATGCAATTATTGGCTTGACGATGGAAGGAAAAGTTGGCATAGAAAATGCCTCATTTTCATGGATTAGTTTGCCTCCCTCACAAATTCCAGCATATGATTTTCTACGGTAAAATAACAGCAGGTTTGGTAATGTTTTTACTTAAAATATTTTTAGTGAAAGTGTTTTAAAAAATCATTTATCAAATGTTTCTCCAAAAAATATTATAAGTGATTTTTCAAATTATTAAAAATGTTTTCTAAAATTTGTCAGTAAACTAAAAAACCCATTTGGCAATGATTTTAGAAAACGCTTCTAATATTTTCTACACTTAAAAAAATTTATCATTTAAGTATTAAAAATGTTATAAACGTTTTTTAGAATCATTGTCAAACACACTCTATTTTTTATTTTTTCAAAAACACTTTTTAAACTAAAAGTGCTTCTAAAAATAATTGTCAGACAAACTCTTATTGGTCTTTTGAGGTATGGTTTTTCATAATATAAGAGAATCCAAATCCATTTGTTAAAAGGGTAAGATCCAGCTCTGGGCCTTCAGTTCCTGAGAGATCCAGCGCTAGCCTCGGGCCCTCAGCCTTTGCTGTAGGAATGAGGAGATATTTGAGAGTGAGGAAAAATAGGGGTTGGATTTCAGTGCAGTGGGCTCATTGTCATGGTTCGTGTTAGGGCCTTACCCAAAGTTAGCCAAAGTGGGCTGAGACACATATTTGGCCCATTACCCAAATAACATAATGTTAGTGATAACTTGAACAAGTTAGCTCAACCCAATCAAAACTCAATCTATTGGCAAAATTTCGATAATCATTTTTAATACTATCTGAACTCAATTCGGATTAGAGATCGGGTCGGATTGAATTTAAGGTCGAAAACCCCTTATTTCATATTGGGTTTGGATTGAGTAAAAACCAAACCAAACCCAACCTGCTAGACCTGCAAGCCCACATGCAGTGTACAAGTTGTGTCATTTTTCTATGAAAAAGGAACCCTTCAAGAGCTATAATAACAGGCCCTCTAACAAGAAGAAATTTATGTTTATATTCACTTGCTTTCTCAGATGACAAACTCTCCACTATCTGTGTTAGAGAACATTATGTCCCTGTCATGGCAATTGGCTGATAACAAAATTGTAACATAAAATAAAAATAATAATCCATTAATGGTAAACAAACTAAGAAATATAGTCAGAACTGTGAAGAAAATGCTCATACTGTGATCCCTGGACTGTGCTATAAACATCGTACCAATTGTCAACTTGTTCATGGAGGGGTTTGATGTGAATCTTCACCTGCCGGCTCTTTAGTTTTCTAAATGGAACTCTCAGAAACTCTTGAACATCAGATAATGCCTGTGAAGAACACACAGGATGTAAATATTCAGAAGCTGATTATGATTAGGAGTTACTTGGTTTGTTTCAGTGTTCTACCTTGGGATTGTTAATGATATCTTCATAGTATAAAATCATATGGCGATTGCTCTTGAAGAATTCTAGAGACTCCGTCATGGTACGTTCAGCTGTGGAGAGGTCCACTATCAAGCTGCTGACATTGAGGGTAGGCTTAAATTGTGCAAGTAAATCTGCCTGCAGGAGGAGGTTAAAAGAGGGTGCATAAATGATTCATGACCTTGTAACTTTTTAAGTATATTTGAAGAAATGGGCTTGATTTAAAATCAATTGAGCATGTAAGGGTTGTTTGAAGTAAGGTTTTCAGAACAAAATTAGAATTTGCAGAGCTGTTTTAATGTTGAAGAGATCAAGATTCTAAGCAGAAAAATTTATGGAAACATAATCAGAAAGACCAAAAAAATCATAACTATTAAGAACAATAACCTCCCCGTTGTACTAAAATAGTGAGATCAGCACTGCCATCACATCCTTGATTTGGGACCCCAAAGGAGGCTGTTCACTAATAATGCACATGGGTTTTGTAGCTACTTTAGATGCAATGGTCTGAAACAATCGTACAGACCTCTTCCCTTTTATGTACATAAGATTTGTGGGTGCCATTGATACGAGTGAGAGAGAGATATGGAGAGATAGATAGATAGATAGATAGATAGATAGATAGAGAGAGAGAGACCTCTTCCCTTGTATGCACATGAGACATGTGGGTTCCATTGATCAGTTTTGCATCTTTATCATAAGCATTGGCCAGCAAGGATACAAGCCTTCTCAAAAGATTTCTCCGAAAGAGAAATATAACTGACACCCCCTTTTGGTTAAAATAATTGGCTATTTGCCTGTGATAAACCATAACAGCCTGCAAAGAATGGCAAGTAATAGAACTTGTTAAAGGACAATATAATATGAACTTATCCAAAAACTGAAAATAAATGAACTAATTACATTCATTCCCCAATCAAGCTACAATATTGTAAACATGTTTACAATATTGATGAATGACGATGTGGAAGAAAATTACAGTGAACAGGGCAATGAGATCACTAAATATCACACATTGGGCTTTAGATAAGAATTAAGGAGTAACTTAAAACAGAGGTTGATAATAAATTCAGAAGGTAAGAAATTAGGAACAATCTGACAATACGTTACCAAAATAACATGAAAATTTACAAAAGCACAAATACATATATACAAATATATGAACTATGTATATGTAATACTATTTAACACTGAGTTTGATACACATGCTCCTACATTTTCATTGATAATTCATTTAAAAAATAAATAAAAATTCAGCATCGCCAACAGCTGTCAGAAATGATACCTTCTTTGTTGAAATCCTAAAAATAATCCCCAAGTAGAGGCTGTGAAATAGTCTACAATTTCTTGTTCTATGTTAAGCAATAAAGATTCAGATGAATGGTATGCAAAGAAAGGCTTTTATCTGCTTTTGTATGCAGATAGCACATATATGCTTAGCATAAAAAGGACAGGTTGTTTCTGATCTAGGGCCTTTCTTAGTTTGGCTTTTTGCTGCATTTATTTTTGTTTTGCTCCAGTGTTCCTTGTATGCTTCCTGTCTACCAGGTTACCACACATCTTTTTGATAATTTCTAATGACTATTTACATTCGCCTACAGATAAAAATGACAATTTCTAATGATTCATTACATGCACATAGAAATGATGTCTCAAGCAGAATCTTAACATAACAACCACTATTTACTTAATATGTTTGTTATTTTGTGGGAACCACTAAATGTGAAGTAGATACAGCTTTTAAATACACACATTTTCATTATAAAGGATATGGAGATAACCAAAGACAATTGTAACAAAAATTTTATACCATATTTCACTTCCAGCTCTTAGAATTAAAAGTTAATCAATAAAGCAATTTCTGACACTCAAAATGCATTTTTGGAAGGACAGCAGATTTTAAATGTGTTGTTAGCTAATAAGGTTGTTGATTGGCAGTTGAGAAGTGGCAATCTATGTATCATCTGCAAGCTAGATACAAACACATGCACACACATTAAAAAAAACCTATAGTTAAAATTGAAAGTCAAATTATTTACTGATAAAGTGCTGGAACGGCAATAGCTTTTCTGCATGCTGGGGAAGAAGGTATTTATTCATGATTCAGAAGTGGCATCCTAGTTATTATAGATACAGAGAAAACATATAGTCAAATTTGAAAGCCAGATCAATTACTGATACTGTGCCTGAATGGCAATATTGGTGTCGCATAGTTGGGAATAAGTCATTTCAGATACAGGATGAAGAAAACAGAGGAACTTGGCTTACCATTATGGAGCACAGTTGAGGTGTTTCTGTAACACTTAGCTTTGATGGGGAGATCTCCTGGATTTTGGCATGTTTTAACAAGCATAGAGGAAAAAAAAGGGTTTGTCTTTTGGCATGTTCTAACAAGAAGCATAGAGGAAAAGAAAGGATTCATCTCTTAGAAATCTGTTTGAACAGTAATGGAAGGTCAATCAAGTAATCAGACTATGCGTCAAACTGATGACTCAAGTTCATAGCCATACTGGAGAACACTAAAATCGTAGTTTGGATATCCAAAGGATGTCATTTTATCCCTTCTTAGTTGACAAATGAGAAATCAAAGATTACCATGGTGAAAGTTATGGAAAATTGAGGAAACAGGGGACATCCATGGAAAAGAATCATCGTTATTCTATGCAAGCATGGATGGCAGAAGAAGACAGAGAGGCAGACGTTAGAACCTAGAACAAAAGTGGACCTGGAAGTAGCTTGTTTTAGAAATGCAATTTCAGCGGATGGGCAAATGATAACCACAACTGTGCCAAGTTTAAAAAGAAGAAGAAGGAAGAAGAAAACTGGATATTACATGTTCTACCTAACTCCCCTTGCTCCAATGCAGGGAGTGATCTTTGTTGAATCCCTAGAATATGCCACGTTTCTAAGCAAGATGGGAGAAGTGGGGCTGCACAATGGCAATAGGGCATGCCAGGTTGGTGGCCACCATGGTCAAATGAAGCCCCTCTTTTTTCTTTCCTACATGATCAGCTAGAGTTTCAAGGGTTGCCCTTCCATCTATGGTCCAAAAAAGGATTGTCAAAGCAGGGCTACTTTGCGAAAAATCCTAGATATTTGACTTTTGCATTATAAATTTCCCTGACCCCTATGGGATGGTATCTTTCTTTACTGTTTCCCTTCTCTTCTGGAAAAGATTCCATTCTGTACAAAGATCTGTGCTCTCAAAATTCAGAAGAAAACTAACTGGGTGCATCCCTTTCTGTTTATGTCCTAAAAAAGCCCTACATCCCTGCTCAACAGACACACAAGCACTTGGGAGCTTTGGTATATGATCTAATTTGAACAAAGGAGGGTCAACAAGTTCATTCAGAAAGTACTTAAATGGAAAGCCTCATATTTGGCCCATAAGGAAACAGACAAGAAGGGAACAATAGCCTTTCTCACATTTATCACAGGGAAGCAAGTAAGATGACAAGTAATCAGAGAATCATCAAACCTGGTTTAGCATCCACTTGAACCCAACTGCAGCAACACAATCATTTTTTGCAGCACTACTGATCCACTCTAGGTTATAGATAGTATCTAAAGTTCTTTGAATTGTTTCCATACTTTGTCTTCTTTGCTTCAAGGAAAAAACCTCCCCATTTGAACTAATATTGGGATGACTGTTTAATAACGTTTCAAACCACCCACTTCCTGATCTCTGCATGGACAAAATAACAAAGAACCGGACTGGGGTACATTTGCATTCCTCCCTGATAAAGTGAATTTTGTGGGTTAGGCATAATAATTGAATATGGAAGTGACAAGGTATATAGGGATGAAAATTGACCTGCTATAAGTCTTGGGCTGAGGAAAATGTACATAGACTAGTTCTTCTGGTGGAATGCCATTGATAGAACAAGTTCTCTCAACCCTCGTGAAGGAAATTTTTGTCGGTTTTGATGGCACAGTTACCCGTGTGAGGGATACACCACAGATATATACCCCAAATGCCATGATTAAAAACAAAAGAACCAGCCAAAACACATATGGTGATTTCTTTGATGCCCTGGATGAAAATACAATCTGCAAAAAGGATCAACTAGACAACTACAGTAAGTAAATCCTATATGTTGAGAAAACAATTAGAATGTTATTAGGTTGCCTTTTCTGATAATAATCCAAACTTTAATGAGAGAAAGCCCAAAAAAATAAAATAAAAATTATAAGGAAGAGGGATCATTTGAAAAAGATGAATAATCAGGCTAGCAGCCATACCTCCTTGTCCATTATTATGTTCCTCATGCAAACAAAGATGGTGACAAGGCATCATTTCATTGAACTAGCTGTGTTGTCTTAACCAGAACACTCACTTTGATCCTCCTCAGAAATATCATCAGTAATACCTGCAAAATGCATTGTGAACTATCATTCTTTCTTTACAATTTATCAATGCTTGAACCCTTCCACAAGCTATGATAAAATGGATTGTGATAGAAACCGAACAAAAATGAAGAAAGAAACCATGACAAATGGAACACCTCATTACCACTATTTCTTTATGGGTAAATAGCAATATATTAAAACAAGGTACTCCAGAAAAGTGTCCCAAAGCACACAGGAAGTATACAAAGAATGCTTAAGAGCAACTCAAAAAAGAGTAGGGGACCAACAAAAACAACATCCCCTTAAACAGAGCCCAACCAAATGGAACAACTCATTACCACTCCAACTTGGATGTAACAAGTGATGAAATATATTGATAATCAAGGGAAAAAGGTATTGGAATTAAGACTAGAGTTAGTGAAATTCAGTGCCTCCAGAAATCCACCCCACCTCCTTGGTTCCATTCGTATTGGATTAGCATTTTTCCTCACTGGTGTTAGGTTTAGGTTCAGTTTCATTTTTTCAACCTTATTGGGATCAGATCTGATTCCATTCAAAAGCGTTATAGCTAGAATCTAACACTTAATTTTTGTAGGCATAGTCTTGGGATGTGTCTTACTCAGAATCCTACTTAAAGGTAGAATACCATACCAACAAGTGTCAATTCAATGCATGAATGATAACATGCTTCATATTGAGTTCAGAGCCCAACCTAATTTGACTGATGCTCTCTGATAAATATAAATCTTTCCAAGAGGTGCTGTTATTACCAAACTTGATATTGCAACTTAGTAAACTAGTAAGAAGCAAGCAAAGAAAATAAAATTGCTCAGGGTTAACCACCTTTAAACAATCCTAGACCAATCCAAAAAGCTATGAGGTAAGACTGTTTCAAAGCTGATCCCAAGCACTCAAAATCCCCAAATCCTCCTGTTCTTGTTCCAATGCACTAAAACAAGCATAAAGGAGCCACCATCCAAACTTTTTAGAGTGCCTTACCCACAAAACTTCCATGGTAGTTGATCAATGACTCATTCATTGACTACCAAATCACCCAAGAAATCCCAAACCAAAACAATAACAAACAAAACAAAACAAAAGATGCCACAAATTGCTGACCTTCCCACAATGGATGAGACTGGTTGGCAAATTCCCCCCTGAACTTATATAGGCCAACCAACTAATCAAGGGCCCACACTGCCACAGGTCAGTCTTTAAAATTCGTCGCAAACCACTTCCCAAATAAAATGTTTGAAAGAAACAAAAATGGAACCTTCAAAACCTCCTTTGCAAGAAACCAACAGGACCACCCAAAGATAATGATTTACAAAAGGATTGAGAGTGTCTTAGGCAGTGTTTGTATACAAACTCTTTTTAGTGGAAGTGTTTTTTGTATAAGTGCTTTTAGGAGAATCACTTATCAAGTACTTCTCCAAAAAGCATTACTAGTGATTTTTTTAACTTTTTAAAAATGTCATCTGAATTTTCTTAAACACCTTTTTTTTTTTTTCAAAAATGCTTTTTATATAAGTTCCAAATGGACTCCTAATAAAAAAAAATGCTCATTTACACTGCTCTGGACCACACTGCCCAAGCACCTCTGAATTGGATTGCATAAGGCACTGCTCTACCAACTATAAAAGCCAATCATGAAAAATCCTCGTAAAACAAGGATTCCAACGACCCAAGCAGCTCCCATTAACCCACACGCATATCCTTCTCCTAGGAAAAGAGCCACCCCTTCCTTAGCTTTTCAGAAGCCAAAGCTCCCTTTCCCTTCCTAGAGTATCCAACCTAACCTTCTTACTAATTTTCCCTAATACGGCCCATATCCACTAAGGATTCCTTCTCCCCAGCAAATCTCCATTCTCCACAACCATTTTCCCTATAGCATAGTTAAGTAACTAGGGTTCACTGAGTTGAGTTGAGCATTCCCATATATAACTTAACCCCCTCAGCATTATCTTTCAGAGAGAGGTATATTGGTTTGTACTCCCCACATACAAATCCCTCCCCCTTCCAAATCAACAACTAATTCTTTCTCAAGAGGGAAAAAATAAATAAATAACAAAGGAGGAATCCTCCTTTTAGTGTAAACTTTCCCATTATTTTCTGTTTGGTTTCTAAGAAAAAAAATTTTTTAAAATGCAGAAAAAATAGAAAATTTTAAAACCAAGAAAATGCAGCATCATACAGTGACAAAGCTCCTCAATTTTTTTCTCAACGAAAATTAACCATCAAACATTAAACACAATGACAGCCACTTTCTGGGTGATAACCAAAAAAAACGAAAAAAAAAAAAATCAAAACAGTTAGAATCTAAAAGACAAATTAAAACCCAGAAACAAACACTACACTCCCATAATTATCGTGCATGAAAAAAGGAAAAAAAAAAAAAACAACAAACAAACAAAGGCAAAGAAAAATAGAGGGGATTTGAAGCTTACCAGACAGAGCTGAAGCTAGAAGCAGGCATTTGAGAAACCCTACTTCTCTATTCTATAGACCATTACCCAGCAGCGAACTCGGAAGGCTGTTTCCTTGCAGAAGATGAAAACTAGAAGAAAAGAAAAGAACAGAAAAAATTGTTGAATGATTTCACAGAGAAACTGAAGCTTCTATGACAGCTCAACAAGAGCGCTGGAGTCATACTAGTTTCCACTCGTCTAATTCCGGTGTTGGTGGGAATAATTGAATTCTTTTTTTCCTATACATTTTGTGATTAATTGATTAAAACAGACGAAAATATCTCAAATTTATAAAATTAATCTTTTACATTTTTTAATTTGAAAAGTAACCTACTTTTACCATAAATACCCTTCAATATTTTCACTATTTACATATATCTTTTAAAAAAAATGTTATTTTTACGAGAAAAAAGTGAGGGTATTCTGGTTCAAAATGGATATGTTTTTAATAAAAAAATGAAAGGTTAAATTTGTAATTTCATATTTATTATCCTATTTAATTGAAAAATAGAGAAAAAGAAGGAAAAATGAATAAAATACTTTTGCAAAGAAATAAAAAATAATAATATCCAAAAATTAATCTGCTTTCTTTCATTGACCTCTAAATAAATTAGTTTTTCCTTTTATCCCTCTTTTTTTTATTTAGTTTACTTCCAACTTTTAAAAAATTTCATCGAAGTTGAATTGATATGGCCATTTATATCGGAAAAGTTATCAATTATCATTGTTCGGGATTATAATATCCAATGAAATATTTAATTAAAAAAGTTGAAATAACATCCATTTTAAAAATTATTTAGTTAAAAAGTTTAATTAATATGGTCATTTATATCATTTGGGATCATATACCTATAATATCCAATGAAATATTTAATTTAAAAAGTTGAAATAATATCCATTTAAAAAAATATATATATTTGGTTAAAAATGTAAAATAATCCTCAAATTATGAATTTAATATTTCTCTATTTTTTTTTTTAAAAAAAAAAAAGGGTAACTCATTTTTTATATAAATGTCCTTTATCATTTCAAATATTTACATTTAAATTTTTAAATAAAGTATTAATTTTTAAAAAAATAATCAGGATATTTTTTATTAAAATAATACCTAAAAAAAATATAAATGGTTAAATTTCAAAAATTGAGTTTTCACTACCTTTTAATCAAATGAACCTTTAAAAAAACAATTTATATTAAAAAAAAATAATTGGTAGTAGATAAGGATGAAAATATTTTCCAATGATAATTTAAAATATGGAGGTCTTTCAATCAAGAACAATTAAAGTTCATAAAAAAATTTAGAGTATGTTTGATAATTGTTTTTAAAAAACTATTTTTTATCCTTTAAAAAAATGGATTTGATAATAAAAAAATAAAAAATTATTTTATGTTCTTAAAAATAAAAAATAAAGTGTTTTCAAGTTACATCTTTTTATTATTTTAATGTTTTGTAATGATTATTTTAAAAAATAATCATATAAATATAAAAAATTATTAAAAATAAAGCATTACATATAAAAATTATTTTATAAACATAAAAAATAGATTAAAAATATTTCAAGTTCCAAATAGAGATTTTTTTTACAAAATATCAAGGGTCTGCTTAATAACTGTTTTTTAAGATAATTCTGAAAAATAGTTTTTGAGAACCGTTTTTAAAAATTGTTATCTAATTTTTGTATAATAAAAGTTTGTTTGAAAATATAAAATGTTTTTAACCTATTTTTAGTGTTTTAAAAACAATTTTTATATCTGGTGTTTTATTTATAATCCTTCTAATAAATATTTAAAAAAAAATCTTTTAGAAAACAAGTAAAAGATGTTTTGTGAAAACAACCTAAGAAAAGAAATAGAAAATAGTTTTTAGTTGTCAAATATGTTTTCTAATATTATTTTTTGTTTTCAATAACAAAAAATTATTTTAAAAAATAATTCCCAAACAAACCTTAAAGAATCGTTTTTAAACAGTGTTCTCAAAAATTGTTTTTGAAAATAATTATTGATCTGGATCTTGGTTCCTCCCGCAAGTATAATGTAAAAGTAATATTGTCGTCACTTCAAATCAAAAAAATTAGTTTATATTTATTTAATATTTATACATAAATTATTTAATTATATATTATATTGTGGTTTCATGTATTAAATATGTTCCCATATATTAGACCACTAAATGGATCTAACCGGAGGTACCGTACGGGAGAGGACCGAATCCAAGGAGGATCACGTGATCTGCATGTGTGCGTACCGTGGGAAGAAGACCACCAGAGTTGTCGAAGGCCGTGTACTTCCACTAGATTCTGGAGCGGACGCGCTTTCCTCGTGGGATGGTTTAATCAGGATATGGGCCCACCACACTTTAGGCCCAATCCATCAAGCTATAATCATTTAGAATTATAACCTACAATTAATATTAATTTCACTAATTAGAAATATTTTTGAATAAAAAATTAGAATTTTTTTATGTTATGTGAATTTATTTTCCCTTTTTGAAAATATCAGAAATCTGAGTAGAAAATAAAAAAATAAAAAAATAAAAGTTTGATTAATATGTAATTGAAAAATATTTAATTGAATTTTAAAAATATTTAAATGAATTTAAAAAATATATTATTCAACTCAAGTGGAGTGTCAACAACTTTATTATCTATTAACACGTAATAAAAAATGAGATTTTATACATATTTAATTAAAGACAAAATATATTCGTAGGAGATGTGTCAATCTCAATGCCAAGAAAGTAACACAAAGATCGAAGATTTTTTACCTCAAAAGAATTATATAGGTCAGGATTTGATATCATTCTTATAAGGAACAAGCAACACAATATCTTCAATAATGTACTCAATAAACATATCTAAATCATACAAACTATGTATTAATCAAAATCCAAGATTTATTGAACCAAGCTTTTCAAACCTAGCATGAATAACCTGCTTAAGGCTATACAAGACACAATAGAGTGTACATCCTTGATTTGATTGATGTGGTCACCCACGATGAGGTTGTGTATAAACTAATTCTTTAAGGTTAACATTTATCCTCCTTATGTCATGACCAACGAGATATGACTTCCAAATTATGGAATAGGTTAAAACTCAACTTATGATGATTATGGTATATTTACCAATCCTGCTACATAAGTGTCATATGCCGTTCTATATTAAACGCAATGAGAATTTCAAACAAGTAAATGAGTGAAGTTCGAGTTTTTCATTCATAAAGGGTTATTAGGTAGGACTCCAAGAAATCTATGTATGACACGTGCTTATAATTATAGTCAATATTGTGCAAACTTCGCATTACAGTACCATTATTGTATTATGAAACCACATCAGACTTTTTTTTACTATTAAAGGGAATTATTATAATGCATTTTGTATACATTTTTTATATTTAATGAAATAAAGTATTTATTTTAGATTAATATTGAGCTAACACTTTTAAAATTCATATTTCTTATCAGTACACATTGTATTATTATTATCACAAAATTATAGAATATATATATATATATATATATCGACGATAAAACAATTTTAGTATGTGTGTTATTATTTCTTTTATCATTTATTGAATTTTTTTTTCCAACCTTTCTTTGACATTGATATTTTTTGTTCAAATTTATATCCGATATTTTCAATATTTTTTGAAAATTTATCCATCGATATTTATGATATTTTAATCTCTGGGTAGAACGAAAGATGTTAGATTTATTTATTTATTTATTTTTACAACAATGATGATGATTATTTGTATTATTATTAATAATTATTATTTGAAAATAAAAATTAAAAATAATATTTTTTTTATTAGTGTTACCTTATCTTAGATATTAGATGTAGGGATAGTGAATGGATTTAATTTTTAATAATAATTGATTGAAGTGTAATTGTGAAGCAACATTTTGAGTAGAACACAATGGAAGAAGCAAAGCCTCTCCTACCACAACCGTAGCCAATCTCACTTCCAATCAAAACTCATTGAATTCACACCTTCTCTCTTTCAATCCCTAATCATATTCAACTTGACCTATCCTTATTCCTTACCTAATTTACATCTTTTCATTAAAAAGACCCAATGGTTTCCAATGTGAACTGCTAAACCCTCATATCTTTCTCAAATTTTACAAATACGTGTCACTTGCTGAGAACCGAGACCACACATCCTAGTATTTGTCTTGATCAATTGAGCTATCCTGACGAGTAAAAAGGATATGAAATACTTTTAGCCACTCTAAACATACATTCGTAAATAATTAAAAAAATATAACATCAATTAGTTAAAATGAGTGAAATAATCCTTGAATTTATGAATCTAATCATTTCTATTTTTAATTGAAAAATAACATATTTTTGATATAAATGCTCTTTACCATTTTAAGTATTTATATGTAAGTTTTAAAGTAAAAAGTTATTTTTATAAGAAAATAATGATGATATTTTTGTCTTGAGTATAAAAAAACGATGAAAGATTAAATTTCAAAATTGAGGGAGTTCAATTATCAGTTTAATCAAACAACCCTTATTTTATATTATCTTATTTATATGTCAAATGTTGTTTTTACATGTTAAAAATATCTATAAGTTGATTATTATATTTCTTTTTATTTTTGAAAACTAATAATTTGAAAAACTAAATAACATATTTTTTACATATTCCAAAATATTAGAATTAATTATTATTATAATTTTTAATTGCTAATTATTTGCTTAATAATTAAAAAATAATTACAACTTCTAATTTAAGAAATGGTATCAAATCTTAATTTTTATTTTTCAAAATTAATTGGAATTATTGGTTTTAATAGTTATTTCAATTAATTTGAATTTAAACAAATTATTAAAATTAATGGTAGTTGATTTTTGTTATAAAATATGAGATTCTGTACCACTATGGTAACTTGTGGATGATCATCCATAAATATCTTATGTAACTCCTTATAAAAGAGAGAGACCCCTAATGAAATTCAAGAGAGTTTTTTTATACATTTTATTCTCTTCCTACATTCTAATTTCTCTTTCTTGTTTTCTTCTCCTTTCACTTTATAATTTTACAACACGTTATCAGCACGAATAGTCTTTATAAGAGAAATAAAAAGACTCTTCTCTCTTCTTTCTCACAAAAGGTATGTGATAAACTTATATCATGATTTTCTATTTTATTACCCTTTGATATTTATTTTCATTTATTTTATTTGAATACATAAATATATATAATCCCTATAACCAGAAGTTATGGGGTAAATTATAAATTATGGGGTAAATTCATAACCAGAAGTTATGAAAAATATGTGCAATTCTTATAACCAAAAGTTATGAGGAAAAATTACAGAATTACAGATACATAACCAGAAGTTATGTATATGATCTCTAATTATTTATTTTTAATTATATGATATAACTAGAAGTTATACCAAACAATATTACAACTAGAAGCTATAAAATAAATAAATAAATAAATGTTCATAGCCTAAAGTTATGCACAAATTTATATAAAAAATAGTTCATATCCTGAAGCTATGTACAAATTTAAATATTTTCTTGTTCTGACAAAATAATCATGGCCTGAAGCTATGAAAGATATTAACTTTTAATTTCTTTAATTTCTTTTAATTATATTGTGTAACTAGAAGTTATACATAAATAGTTCATAGCCTGAAGCTATGTACAAATTTGCATATTTTCTTGTTCTGACAAAATGATCATAATTCAAAGTTAAGAAAAATATTGGCTTTTAATTTTTATTTTGTACTCACTTATTTTTCACAACAGGAATTATGGAAAACAATTTTTATTAACAATAGTTTCATAGTCAGAAGCTATGCATACAATTTATAATTCTCTTGTATAACTAGAAGTTATTCAAAACAAAATTATCAATGAATCTTGGAGCTATGATCAAAGAAGCAAATCAAGCATCCTTGTAGGATCGCACAAAAACACTAATTTTCCTTCGTCATCATCTCCATGAAGGTTTAATAAAAAATGAGTTTTTGATGAGAAATCACCAGTTTCGTCCAACTATATCTGAATCATTCCCTGAAGTGAATGTAATATTGTCCCAAACTCATGGACAATGACGAGGACGTGGTCGTGGAAGAAATCCCCGATACCATGGTTCTTATAGTAATAATTCACCAAATTCTCAGAAAAGGAAAGCCTCATTGCACCACCAGAAGTGGAATAATATTAAGGTAAAACAAGAAAATGGGAAGTGTTTATTAGATAAACCTCCTAAGAACCATGAGAATAATTGTTATATATATAACAACATAGGCACTAGTAGATGTGAGATCATCCTTGTTTCCAGCCCAGTCAGAATCGGAAAAGGCATGTAGAGAGAAGGGGAGAGTCATGGTAAAGTTGAATGCCATCACTAGAGGAACCACATAGATAGCGCAGGAGACGTTTCACAACGATCCAATGTTCTGTAGTTGGCTGATGCATGTATTGAGAAAGCTTGTTAACAGCAAAGGCAATGTCTGGTCGTGTGATCAGTAAGTATTGTAAACTGCCAACAATTGTTCTATACTCTGTGGGATCCTTGAGGGGAGAGCCTGAGTGCAATGTAATGTGAGGACTGGTAGGTAATGGAGTATGTACTGGTTTAGCATCCATCATTTTTGTGCGAGTAAGAAGATCAACAATGTAACTCGTTGAGAGAGGAGTATACCATGATCATTTGGAATAACTTCTACACGAAGAAAATATGATAAGTGCCCCAGATCTTTTAGAGAAAATTGGTGAGCAAGCAGCTGCATAAACTTGTGAACCATAGTATCATCATTTCCGGTAAGAATGATGTCATCCACATAAACCAGAAGATAGAGAAGGTTACCACCAGTGGTTAGAACAAAAAGAGATGTATCGGCATAAGAATTGTGAAAACCCGAAGCAATAAGGAATTTGCGAAGCTCGTGGTACCATGCTCGTGGAGCTTGTTTAAGCCCATAAATTGCTTTCCGAAGCTTGCAAACATGAGTTGGATTATCTAAATCAACAAAACCTGGAGGTTGAGACATATAAACATCTTCAGAGAGATGACCTTGCAAAAAGGCATTTTTACATCCAGTTGTCGTAGAGACCAACCACGACTCACAGCAAGGCTAAGAACTAAACGGATTGTAGCAGGCTTCACCACAGGACTGAAAGTGTCATGATAGTCAATTCCTGGTCGCTGATGAAAGCCTTTCGCAACCAAGCGTACTTTGTGCTTATCAATAGAACCATCAGAGTGACGTTTAGTTTGAAAAATCCACTTACATCCAACTATATTGTGAATAGAATCTGATGGAACAAGCTCCCATGTCCCATTTCGAACAAGAGCATCATATTCTTCAGACATGGCCCAACGCCATTTTGGATCTTTGAGAGCTTGGGTCATAGTGGTTGGTTCTACATCACAAGGGTGAAAGAGTTGTGTGGAGAGATTAAGTTTCTGGATTGGTTTTCAAATGTTGTTTTTGGCTCTAGTGGTCATTAAATGTGGGGGTGGTGGCTGTGAAGTGGTGTTAGGGACAGAGATAGATGTGTTTGGTTGGGTGTTGGGTGAAAGCATGGAGGTGGTTGGTTGGATTTCAGGTGAAGGCAGAGAGATGGTTGGGTGAATAGTAGACTCATGTGATATGTGTGGGGTTGTGTTGGTAGCAGGGAACGAAGCATCACATGAGAGCTGTCCTTGAGGTTGAACTGCAGATGGTGTGTTGAATGTCCCAGTGGAAGCCTGGTTGGTAGGAACTGTGATGATGGGAGGAATCCATGTGGAGGTAGTGTCGAGTTGTGGACAGGCAGATGGCATGGATAAAGGAAGAGAGGAGAAGACAGACTCAACAAATTTGACATGAAGAGAGACATACATTCTAGATGTGGGAGGATGATAGTACAGATAATCACTTTGAGTAAGAGAATAGCCGAGAAAAATACAAGGCTTGGAACGAGACTCAAGTTTGTGAGATGAATAAGGACGTAACCATGGGTAGCACAAACAACCGAAAATCCTAAGTTTAGAGTAGTTTGGGGGAGAGCCAAAAATGTTTTCATAGGGAGATGATAGATTTAGTGTAGAAGTGGGCATACGATTTATTAGGTAAACAGCAGTGGCAAAAGCATGAGTCCAAAACGTTAAAGGAAGTGATGCATGAGAGAGGAAAGTGAGACCTGTTTCGACAATGTGATGATGACGTCTTTCAAAGTACCCATTGTGTTCAAGAGTGTGTGGTGGAGTAGTAAGGTGAGTAATCCCATGGGTAGTAAGAAAAGTTCGAAGAGCCAAGTATTCACCACCATTATCGGAATAAAGTGTATGAATTTTCTTTTGAAATTGTGTTTCCACAAGGGCTTTTAATCTGATAAACACGGTTTTAACTTCAAATTTCTGTTGAAGGGGATAAAACCAAATGTATTTAGTGAAGTGATCAACAAATATGACATAATATTTAAAACCGTTATGAGAGATAACAGGGGAAGTCCACACATCAAAGAAAATAATTTCAAGTGGTTGAGAGGAGACAATAGTAGATGTAGAGAAAGGTAATTTATGGCTTTTATTGCAGTGACAAGCATTACGCAAAAAATCAGAGATAAGAGAGGAAAACAGGTCTAACTGATAATGCGAAACAATGTGTTTTAAAATAGGAAAAGCATGATGGCCTAATCTACGATGCCACTCAGAGGAAGAAGTTTTGACACTAGAAAAAGCTACTGATGGAGCTGTTGGGGAAGAGGAAACCGACCATTCATACACCCCATCCTTCGTGTGACCCTTCAAAAGGATTGCCCCCGTGCGAAGTTCCTTCACATGAAAAGAGGATGGTAAGAATTCAACAGAGACATTGTTAGATGTACAAAATTGAGAAATGGAAATTAGATTCTTTCTCATGCTAGGGACACATAAAACATTGTCTAATTTAAATGATGTGTTATGAGTGGTAAAAGATGTAGAACCAGTGTGAGTTATAGGAAGACTTGATCCATCGCCAATCATAATGTCATCGGAAACAGTGTAAGGTGTATAGAGAAATAGATTACTTAGGTCGGCAGTGACATGATGAGAAGCACCACTGTCCAGTAGCCATTGCGGAGTGGTGGGAGTAGTGTTGGCTGCAAAATGAGCTCGAGGTTGCCATGGTGACAGAGTGTTGTTCACTAGTGCAACTGGAGCTGTATTGGGTTGATTTGGCACCAAGCGAAAAGAGGGACATCTGTTGGCAGTGTGCCTCTGTATTCCATATATCTGGCAATAACCAAGATAAGCTCGAGAAAGAGGTCGTTGGCTGCGAGAAGAGTTTTGTCCAGCGTTAGGAAACGCGGGGGAGCGATTGTTGGTATTAGTTGAGGGACGCCAATCTGTTCTGTTGTTACCAGAGTGTGTTGATGGATGCCAATTGTTGCTGGTATTACCAGAGTTGAAAGATGGACGCCAACTTGTAGTGTTATGATTTGCAGGATTTGCTGAGGCTAGAAAATGAGAGGGTTCAGATTTTGCACCTTGAAAAGACGCTTCAAAATTTAGAAGCTTTTCATGGAGCTCATCGAACATGATCATGGTATCGCGGGCTTGAACTGCACGTATAATCTCTTTATAGTCATCCCCAAGACCATCAAGAATTTTGTCTATGAGGTCATCTTCATTCATTGGTGCCCCAAGAATAGCAAGTTCATTAGCTCGACACTTCACCAATTGAAGAAACTTTGTAACAGTTTGAGACCCCTTGGTTAGATTTTTAATTTGATTCTTTACCTGCTTGATGCGCCCTCGAGATGGCTTGGCATATGTGTTTTCCAGGATCAACCAAGCTTTCGCTGATGTTTTGGCTCTAGCAATGAACGGGATAATTGTGGGAGAAAGAGATCCAACTAAAGCATTAAGGATTAGTTGGTCTTGTCTAATCCAGGTGTTGTGAGCAGGATTTGGTACAGTGGTGTTGTTTTGAGTGATAGTGGAGGGTGGACAAGGTTTGGATCCATCTATATATCCTAAGAGGTCATAACTGACAAAGAGAGTGTGGAATTGAAGTTTCCAGGAGATGTAATTGGCTGTGGTGAGTTTGAGTGGGGCTTGGGCAGAAATATTAATGGATATGAGAGAAGTGTTTGGTTCATTTGTGTTTTGAATAACAGGTGGAAAGTTGGAATTATTGGTTGTTGTCATGGTACTGGTGGCTGGAGAAGAGAGCAGCAACAATTAAATGCTCTGATACCATATAACAATGAGAGAAATAAAGGAACAAAGGAATAGAGGAAAGGGAATACACCACACACGACTTCTCATTAAAGTAGCAGATATAAATACAAGAGATTGTAACCGATTGGAAACTTATCCCTAAAGATAAGTGTTTGTAACATATTAGAAACTTATCCCTAAAGATAAGTGTTTGTAACATATTGGAAACTTATCCCTAAAGATAAGTGTAAGCTGTAACTTAAAATACAAATTCAAGAATTAAACAAACTAAAGTAGTTACAACAATTTATGAGAAGGAATCGGGAGACATCTCTAATAATATATGTGGTATGAAGGGGTATTGGTCGCGTACCTATCGTACACCTAAACATTTGGTCGACCTTTACCAAACATCAATAAAAGGAAATGAAGTTGAAATGAACTTCATTGATAGTGATGACTAAGTGGATCTAACCCATTTAGATGTTTCGGATTTCTTTGAGAATCTTAATGGGAAAATTGACCATCTAATTGGTGATGAAATGTTTGTTATGATTAAACGTTATGTTTTTATTTAGTTCTTTACAAATAGGTTTATTTTTGTTATCATCTTTGAACACATTGTTCATCTTTTATAGTTTATTTCACATTTTATTATTTATCATTTAAATTCTTTTCTTTATTTATATTTGAAGATACATGGATCTCTCTCATACCTTGATCCATCACTACAATTAGTTTGATTATTGAAATATTTCCTAGTTATTTCATGTATAAATTGCTCCACACTTACAAAATCAAATGTGTGAGATACTTACGAAATATATAACTTTAAATTATCTTTTCATATTTGTTTTATTGTGTTATATGTGCTCTCATTGTTTTTACACAATTTATTAAGTAAAGTTATCATTGATAACTAATATTTTTCCATTGATTTTAACTTTTCCTCTATGATAATATTTATTCAACTCTATAAAGATGAAGTCTTTATGACAATGTTTTATGACTTGTTACTTTGATGAAACTCTTGTTTCATTGATTGAACAACATCGATGACAAACAATGTTAATACTATATCAGGTGATAGAAACCTAATTAAAGGCTCCAAAAGAGCTTATACCATGTCACAAGTAGTATTTGATTCCATGTGAATGGCACTTTATACGATACTAGATCCAGAAGAATCTTGTAAGACCAACTTGGTCCCCCGGGGTAAAAGATCATATGGATATACATTATAAAACTAAAAGTTTTTATTTAGTGACTAGTCTACTTATACACTTAAAAGGTAGAATGACATGTTGTGCAGATTATCATTTTAATGAAACAATTTTCTCGTCGTTAGGAGGAGAAGAGTTAGTTCCAGAAGAACGGAGTGAAATTATTTGGAATGCATTAACTTTGACTCATCTTGATTCTCATACAAATCAATGTGAACTAGAAGTTCAAAGGATCATTCATTTGCAAAATTTTGCAAATCAATTAAAAGATGCATTCATTATTACAAAGAAAGTGACAAAGTCATATATCTCGGCTGCAAATACTCCAACACAGATTGATGTCCCTGTAGGATAGTTAACAAATTAATCTAAGATACACCTGAAGCGTGGTACACTTGACAGCTTAAAAGATGTAACTCTCCGGAAGATGAGAACCCAAGAAAAACTTGACACTCTAAAAGAGGCCATAAAAAATAACTGATTAGTTTAAAATTGATAAATCTATAGCCCCAGAAGAGACACAAATAATGTAGAAAGCCCCTGAAGAGGCAAATATTGAATAAGAAGCCCTTGAAGAGGCACATATTGAATAAGAAGCCCCTGAAGAGGCATAGGTACGTGAAAATTGTGAGATCTCAATAAGTTATGTATACACGGGAGAAAAATGAGATCAAAATAATATTATTATTAACAATATTTTCACTTTCCAAGTGGCCTCCAATATCATAAGAAATGATGAAGATCCTGAACCACGAAATATGGAAGAATGCCGACAAAGAAATTATTAACCAAAATGGAAAGAAGCTATACAGACAAAGTTAAACTCATTAACAAAATGAGAAGTTTTTGGACCTGTAGTCCAAACACCTGAAGATGTAAAACCTATTGGGTACAAATGAGTATTTGTACAAAAACGCAATGAGAATAATGAGATCATAAGATATAAAGTGCGATTAGTAGCATAAGGTTTCTTGTAGAAACCTAGTATTGACTACGAGGAAACATTCTCTTCCGTCATGGACGCAATCACATTTCGTTTCTTAATTAATTTGATAGTCCCAAAAGGACTAGATATGCGTCTCATGAATGTTATTACAACATATTTATATGAATTCATGGATAATGATATATACATGAAAATCCTTGAAGGATTTAAATTGCCTAAAGCAAATTGTACAAAGCCTCGTAACATGTACTCAATCAAGTTACAACGATTCTTGTATGAATTAAAGCAATCTGGACGCATGTGGTACAATCGCCTTAGAGAATACTTGCTAAAAGAAGGGTATATGAATAATCCTATATGTCCATGCATCTTCATTAAGAAATCAGAAACCAGATTTGCAATTATTGCAGTGTATGTAGATGACTTAAATCTTATTAGAACTCTTGAAGAGCTCACAAGAACAACAAATTACTTGATAAAAGAATTTGAGATGAAAGATCTTGGACAAACAAAATTTTATCTTGTCCCGTAGATCAAGCATTTTCAAAATAGAGTTTTAGTACATCAATCAACATACATTAAGAAAGTTTTGAGCGTTTTTATATGGATAAAACACATTCTTTAAGTTCTCCAATGGTTATCGAATCACTTGATGTGAAAAATGACCCATTTCGTCCTTGTGAAAAAGATGAAGAATTGCTTGGTCCTGAAGTACCATATCTTAGTGCTATTGGTGCACTTATATATCTTGCCAATTGTACACATTCAAACATTGCTCTTTCTGTCAATTTATTAGCAAGATACAGTTCTGCTCCAACTCGAAGACATTGGAATGGTATCAAACATATATCGCGTTATCTTTGCGGAACTATTAGTATGAGTCTATTTTACTCAAGGGAATCAAAGCAACAATTGCTTGGATATGCAGATGCAGAATATCTTTCAAATCCATGTAAAAGTAAGTCACAAACATGGTATGTGTTTAATTACAATGGTACTACTATCTCATAGAGATCTATCAAACAAACAATGGTGGTTACATTATCAAATCATTCAGAAATTCTTACAATTCATGAAGCAAGTCGTGAATGTGTATGACTAAGGTCAATGATCCAACATATACAAGAAACATGTGGACTACCTTCCATCAGAGGCAATGCAACCATGTTACATGAAGATAATGCTGCTTGTATTGCACAAATTAAGGAGGATTCAAAAAATGTGACAAAACTAAGTATATCTCCCTAAATTCTTCTATACTAATGAGCTCCAAAAGAAAAGTGAGATCGATGTTCAATAGATTCGGTCATGCAATAATAAAACAGATTTATTCACAAAGGCATTACCTTTGACCACATTGAAAAAGTTAAGGTATGACTTTGGAATACGAAGATTGAGAGATTTACCATTTGAAATGTTGAAGAAATCATAATCATGTTTACATTAGGGGGAGAATGATAATATGAATATACTGCACTTTTTTTTTTTCCTTAGTCCAGGTTTTGTCCCAATGGGTTTTACTGGCAAGGTTTTTAACGAGGCAGTTGTAGTGATCCAAAAGAATATTGTACTCTTTTTCCTTCACTAGGGTTTTTTCCCATAGGGTTTTTCCTAGTAAGGTTTTAATGAGACATATTCTTATAATCATCCCAGGAGGAGTGTTATAAAATATGAGATTTTGTACCACTATGGTAACTTGTGGATGATCATCCATAAATATCTTGTGTAAACTCCCTATTAAAAGAAAACACCCCTAATGAAATTCAAGAGAGTTTTTTTATGCATTATATTTTCTTCCTATATTCTAATTTCTCTTCCTTGTTTTCTTTTCCTTTCACTTTATAATTTTACAACAATTTTGGTTTTATTATAGGATAAGAGGTTAAATTTTGAAAGTTTATAGAAAATTAATTTTTAATCCAAATTTTATAATATTTAGGTTGGTATTTTTATTTTTGAATAATAAGCTATTAATTGTTTATGAGAATTTGATCAATTATGAGGTAAAAATTATGATTGCATGATTTACATCTAGTAGAATTTTGGTTTTGGATTATTGCTTATTTATTTATTTTTGATTATTTTTTTTATCCAAATTGTGGTGTTTATTATATTGCTTTTGTTTTTGGGTAATAATTTGTAAAAAATATTTAGCTGTAACTTTTCTTAATAAATAATATAAAAATGAATAAAACTAAAGCAATCAAATTCAATTTTTTTTAAAGGGCAATTTTGCTAATTTATAGTAAATTTATTTATTATTCATAAATAAATTTGGGGTTATTTAGAGTTTGGTTGATTGTGATAGTAGAAAACGTTTCTAACACTTGTAAATTTTAACTATTAAAAAAATTAGAAACATTTCTTAAAATCACTGTCAAACACAATCTTAGAATGTGTTTGATAGTGATTGTATAACGTGTTTTTAACTTTTTTTAATACTTGAAAAATAAAAATTTTCAAAGTGTTAAAATATTAGAAACGCTTCATAGAATCATTGTCAAACGCACTTTTAGCCTATTTGATAATAATTCTAGAAAACACTTTTAATATTTCTAATATTTGAAAGTTTTTATCATTCAAGTATTAGAAATGTTATAAATGTTTTCTAGAATCACTCCCAGACGGACTCTTAGAGTCTGTTTGGTAATGATTCTACGAAGCGTTTTTAATATTTCTAATACTTGAAATTTTTTATCATTCAAGTACTAAAAATGCTAGAAACGCTTTACAGAATCACTCATAAACGCACTTTTATTTACTTTTAAGAAAATAATTATCCAAATTTTTTAAAAATATATATATTTTTAATTTTATCGAATCATAAAAAGGTTAAAAAAAATAAAATAAAATTTGGGCCTTATTTGGTAATTATTTTTGAAAACAGTTTTAAAAAACAGTTCTTGATATTTTGTCGAATAAAAGTGAACTTGAAATGTTTTTAACTTGTTTTTTAATATTTTTAAATATCTTTTAAAAATAAATTTAAAATCTAATTCTTTATTTTTTAATCATTCCACATGTATAATTATTTTATAAAATAACTCTTAGAAAACAAGTAAAAAATGGTTTTAGACATCTTATTTTCATATTTTAAGAACAAAAAATAGAAAATAGTTTTTGATTACCAAACATGTTTTCTTATTTCTTTGTTCTGGAATTGTTCTAAAAAACAATAGTCAAATAGCCCCTTGAATTTAAAAAAATTTAACTTCAAAATTATTTTAAATGATGAGTTAGAAAGCAAATCATTATGAAAATGTCTTAATCTTAAACTATATTGTTTTATAACTTAAATAAAAAAAGTCAAACAACTCCTTACTATTCAATAACTTAAATTAAGTTATTAAATCATATTAAATTACATTAATTTACCAAACATGCTTGTGTAAGCTACTTTCCCAAACATAACCTATTTGTAGGCCTCCCTCACAAACCTCACTAAATTATTTAGATTAAGAACCTCAGTTATGATTCATAGTGTTTTCTTATGTCATTTGGGCTTGCCCCATGATTCAGGCCCCAAAAACTTGAAGCCCAAAGTTTCTTTTCTTCACTCATTAAGGTCTGCTTGGCACGCCGAGACGCAGATGGTGTTTCAGTAGGCAATGGCTCGATTCTGCTGCGCCTGTTCTCCACAATCTTCTCCTCTCACTTTCATCCCGAAATCCTCCTCCAATTTCCGCGCATTTACATGCTCTGCAACTCGTCTTCTCTCTATCCGCACCCCCTCTCGTCGCCCTCTGTCTCTCACCGCCACTCTTGCCACCGTTCATTCCGCTGAAGCTTCTGGCGTTGACAGCCGTGATAAGAAGCTTTTGCTTGAAGTCAAAGATCTGACGGCTGTGATTTCCGAATCCAAGCAGCAAATACTCAAGGGAGTAAACCTCGTCGTCTACGAAGGTGAGGTTCGTAACAGTCTTCTCCACCGCCCAATTATACATTTTTTTTTCCCTCTGTTTGGTTGCTAAGAAGAGCCAGGAAACAAGAAAAGAAATTGACTGGTGTTATTTTTTTGCTATCAATTTTCAATTCCTCCACGTTGGGATTGGATAGCTGTTCTTTCCTGATACATATTTTTGGCCTCTTTGGACAAGACATTTTTATTTTTTTAATCGATTTCTATTGTTGTTGATTAGCTAGAAATTGCCCCATTTTTTCCGGAAACATCCTCTGTGTATGGGTTTCATTATTTCTTGTATGCATACAGAAAATAATTCTCAATTTCACTGCCAAATAAGCCCCCATAAATTTTTGGAATTGGTTGGAATTATTCATCTTTCTTTTGATTCCAACGACCTATTGTGGCAAATGCTCTTCAAAAACGCATTTTGTAACTAATGGAGCAGGTGATTTTGGTCTATTATTAGGCATAGCAGCTCTTACACATGATACTACTAAGATAGCAGTGGGAAAGCTTCCTGATTTTTTCCTCTTTGGACATACCTTAAATGATATATCTATATCTTTGATAAGAACATAATGGTATTAAGCTTTGGTCCTCATAAACAACTAGACAAGGAAAAACAAGTAGTTAATATAGTATGGTTAAACGAACAGAAGATATATTGAGAAATAGGAAAGAACTTGTACGTGTTCCAAACTCTTCATTTTTCTATTTAATAAAGTGAGACATGTTGGGGATAGATTGGAAGAAATATTTGTTGGGTTTGACTGGTATTTTGTTTTCCTCCCTTTGTTTTGCTTTTCCTTTTGCCTAGCCTTTTACTTTCCCTCTCAGTTTATGGGGACCAAGCACTTGAGTTGCATTGTGGGAAATTTTTTGAATTTGGATTAATGTTATGAATTGACATAAATATTTTGAAGTATGGAATAAAAAAGAACATAATATCTGAAATATCTAATTTGGGTTAGACCTGAAGAACATATGGAAGAGCCTAGAATAAATAATCCAGTAATTTGTAATAATTGTTATGGTTTACTCTTAGCAATTTTTTTATAGGCCATAATGATTCTATTGAAATGCAGCTAACAAAAGGGGACTGATCTTACATACACAAGAAGTATACAATAAGTGACATAGGCACTAACAATATCTTAAATCCTGCCTAAAGTGATGATTAAATCTAGTGAGGAATCAAAGTTACAATTTGACATCATGTTAGACTGCAAAAGCAAAGTACAAGTAGAGCGATTTTCAATATCAGTTTGAACCTCTCCTTGTCCTAAAAACATCCTCTGTTATGCTCTCTCCAGACCAAAACAAATAGAGGGGTAGTCCTCGAAAACCTCTTCCTACTCTTTTCCACAAAGTTCCCATGACAACCTAACAACAGTTCCTTGATTGAGCATGGTAAAACCCATAAAACACCAAAATGAGAGAGAACCAAGACCATAAACTTTGTGCCACCTTACAGTGAATGATAATATGGTTGGTTGATACCTCATCTTGCATGTATAGGAAATGTGAACTTGCTAACAACCTAGAGAATATTGTTGGTTAATAATAATTGGCTCTACTTTGTATTTTCTCGCATTTGTTTCCTTGTAGTTTTGTTTTTATTTGGTGGGAGGATTCCTCATCCTTCTCTTGTACTTCCTTTTTATCAATATATTCCTTTGTCGTTTCCTATCAAAAAAAAAAAAAAAAATTGGCTCTATTGCAATGTGGAGGAACCTTGTCCTACCCAATATGGGGCAATCTGGAGCGAAAGCCTCATTTAGTAAGATGGGAGTTGGTGTGTTTAAGTAAGTCGAAAGGAGGATTGGGGGTCAAAAGCCTTTCCCTTCTCAACAAGACTCTTCTTGCTAAATGGAATTGGCGTTTCGCAAATGAGAGAGAGGCCTTGTGGAATCAAGTGATTAGAGGGAAGTATGGAGAAGATAGAGGGGGTTGGTGCTCGCGGGAAGTGAGAGAGGCTCATGGTATGGGTTTGTGGAAAGGAATAAGGGTGTATTGGAAGTTGGTGAGTGATAGGTTGGCTTTCATAGTTGGTAATGGGAGAAGGGTGAGTTTTTGGAGGGATAGATGGTGTGGGGAGTCTCCTCTGTGTATGTCCTTTCCCTCTCTTTTTGCTTTGACGGTTGAGAAGGAAGCGTGGGTGGCAGATATATGGGATCCCTTGGCTGAGGGGGTTGGGGGGGTTGGAACCCCTGTTTTTTAAGAGCGTTCAATGATTGGGAGGTAGAGGAGGCAGAAAGATTTATGGAGAGGCTTCAGAGTAAAAAAGTTATTGAGGATGTGGAGGATATGGTGTCTTGGACTGAAACCAAGAGTGGTAAATTCTCGGTCAAGTCTCTCTATGTAGCCCTTGAAGCGGGTGGTTCATCTTTGTTTCCTTCAAGCTTTATTTGGAATGTGAATGTGCAGCCTAAGATTAGCTTCTTTGCATGGGAGGCTACATGGGGCAAAGCCTTAACCTTGGATATGGTCCAGAAAAGAGGATGGGCCTTGGCAAATAGATGCTTTATGTGTCTTGAGAAAGAGGAGAACATAAACCATCTTCTTCTTCATTGTTCAAGAACAAGGGCGTTATGGGATCTTCTTTTTGCTTTATTTGGGGTGTCTTGGGTTTTGCCTTCTTCAGTTAGAGAGACCCTTCTAGTTGGAATGGTTTTTTCCTAGGCAAAAATCGCAAGAAGGCTTGGAGAGCTGCTCCTTTTCACATTTTTTGGACGGTTTGGAAGGAGAGGAATAGATTGGCTTTCAAGGATGAATCGTTATCAATTCAGAGACTGAAACACTCTTTTATTTTTACTTTCTGGGCTAAAGCTAAGTTGTTCATAGACGATTGCCCTCTACCTATAGCTAATTTTATTGATTGGTTGGGTTCTAAGTAGGTTTGTGGTATTCGGTTCTCTTTGTCTTTTGGCCTTTTTGAAGGCGGGTGTATAGGTATTGTATATTTAGAGTCGCTATTTTAGCGTCTCTTTTTTTTAATGAAATTTATTTACTTATCAAAAAAAAGTTCCCATTTGTAGTAAGGTATATTTTATTTTATTTTAAAAAATTTGTCATGTGGTTACTAAAAAAGTTATCGGAGCATCTTTTTAAGTACAAATATATTTTGAAAAATTGTCTATTTAACCTTGCCATCTAATAGGGTAGGTGGAGGTTCTTCTATATATGTGTAGAGCTAAGTATTTTTCAAAAAGAAGACAGCCGTATACATATTTCTGAGAGTTTTACGTCTGATCATTTTATTAAAGGGCATGCTTTCTTTACTTAAGGCATATGAAAACTGATGTATTTTTGTACTGTGGAAGGTTGAGCTTGTTGTGCTTGTTCATGCCTTAATTTACCTTACAACTTTTGCAAGTAAGAAAGTTATTATTATTATTATTTTGTAATTATTTATTTATAGGAGAAAGAAGAAAGCTATTAGATGTACCTTCAAATTAACCTAAATATGCTTTCAACCTAGCAGTAGCTGATGTTTTTACCTTCAAAATGTTATATTCATGGAGACCGAGAACTATCTCTTATGGGTTCAGTTTGTGGAAGGATATTCAGAAAGTTTGGGCTGAATTTTCTAAATTTGTGACTTTAAGGTATGGAATGGGTAGAAGGTATTTTTGTGGACTATCTATAGCATGGGGAGCAGGCTTTGGAGTTGGATTACATGGAGTTGTATAGATCAAGAAGCATTAAGTAGATGACTTGGGGTGGGATGGAGTGTTGGCTTCCACTTGTTAGGGGTTTTCAAGATTCAATTCTAAAGTTGATATCTGATTTCTTAGAGGGGATTTTGCCTAGTGAATGTAAGATGGGAGATATGGATGTAATTAGATGGAAGGGAGCTATTTAGGAGCCTTTTTTGTTAAATCTTTTTACAAATTTCGAAGAGGCTAACAACTCAAGTGGCACATTCCCTAGGAAGGAGGTTTGAGGCACTCAGGCTCCACTAGAAGTCTAGAGCTGGCATTCTTTTCCTTGTTGGCAACTAAGAAAAGAATTTAATTGGTGCTCCAACTAAGGATGGGAGGCATGACTTTTCTGAATTGGTTTTGTGTGGAGGGGTGGTGAAACAACTAATTGTCTCTTTCATTGAGGTATCTTTAATGAATTACGGGCATTCATTTTCACTTTATATGAAGTGTCTTGGGTGCTACCTTGTATAGTGCAGGATTTTGTTTTCAAGTTGGCATGGGCATTTTGGGGGGTGAGCGATGAAAAAGTATGAGGGATGAGGGTTTTTTTTTTTTTTTTTTTTTTAATTTTTTCTGGTGGTGTATTTGGAACACAAAGAGCAAATACCCTTTAGTAGTAGGAATTGTCAATTTAGAAATTTAAAAATATTCTTTAGATATTTATTTTGTGAGTGTTACTAGTGCTCAAGTTGCTAATGTTGTTCAGCTTGATTGGTCCTCAGTGTGTAGAACAAAAGGGGTTGAATGGAAACGAAAGGAGTTTTGTAGGGCTAGTGGAGATGCATTTGTTTTTCATTTTAGTTTATACTGGTTGGCTAGGTTACCTTGTATTGTGGTAGAGTTTAGCCATGTTTGATCAGTTTTTGTAGCTTTGGGGAGGACTCTTCATCCTTCTCAAGTACTTTTATCCACTTCTAATACAATTCTGTTTCTGATTAAAAAAAAAAAAAAAAAAAAAAACTGGTGCTTAAGTTGCTTCCTGAATCTTTACTATTAGAGGTTTATTAATTATAAATTGTTGGAGGGTTGAGTGCTCTGAGAAGTCCCTAGCAGGAGCTATGCATGCTTAATGCCTAATGACGGTGCAATGGCATTTGTTGGCCAAAAAATTGAATGTCATATGGCACCCTATTACTTTATTGAAGTTAGAGTTAATTCTGCTTAATAAATGGATATTGCTTGTATTTATCTGATTATCTCATTAAAGTTCATTGTTTCATGATGTTTTGGCTATTATGGTGCTTTTAGGTTTTTATTCATTCATTCATTTTGACATCAGGAAGGTAGTAATCATGTAAAAATTTCATGTATTTCTGATGTTTTTGTCTAATGTGGCTTAAATTCTCCATTTCTACTAGGTCCATGCAGTCATGGGGAAGAATGGTTCTGGGAAGAGCACATTTTCAAAGGTTGGTGGTTTATTTTGTCACATGAAAGTGTGGGTTGTACTATTAGACCAAATATATTAGCCCTCATATGTTGCATCTGAGGATATTGATTGTTCTGTGATTTCTATACCTTGTCTTAAAAAGTCACAAATTGTGATGCTTGAAATGCAGACCCAATATCAAGTGACGTAAGAGTTGCCTTCTTAAAAAGTTATCTTTTTATGAAATATCTTATCTAAAGTCAAGCTATAGTATCTTCTTTCTTGGTTTTTTTATATCAAACCTTGATTCTCATGTTAAGATCCTTTTTCCTTTATGTCTGAAACCTTAGCACAAACCTCAAGAAAGGTCCCTGAGATTTAAGGTGTGGTGTGAAGAGTAGCATCTAAGGGTGGTTAATCATGTATGGTGATAAATAAAAGCATGTTAAAAACCTTTGCTCTTCCAAGTGGATCTTTGAGCTGAAAAATGAAGTTGATAAACTAATAAAGACCAGAAATACTATTATTCTAAAAAACCTAAATTGAAAACACAAGCAGCATTGTAAGTTTCTAAAATTTGACTAATAATTATAATGAAATTTTTTATCAGTTAAATAATTTATTGGCTCTTTAAATAGACTATTTAACCTTGATCGATTAATCATCCACACAACCTAGCTTTATTCAACAACTGGTGTCGACTTACACAATGAATAATCTCAAATTGAAGCCATGACAATTGGAAGTGCAGATTTAGGGACTCTTACCTAGGGACGTATGGTTTTGGTCCTAATACATTTTAAGCAGGATTTTCCCAAAGTAAACTTGCAGGTCTATTACCTGAGTAAAACGATGCCTTGTCTTTCTAGGGCTTTCACTGAGGATCTCTGTCCCTCTATTAATGGACAAGAATGTGTATCATTGTTAGCATGTGCATATTAATTACACTATCTGTAAATCCAACTCATGCATTCTTTTCTTGAGAATCCAATCCTGTTTTTACGTCAATTACACAATTTATTAGATATATAAAATCACCCCAAGATGAATTAACAAATATTGCTTGGTTTGATTGCTCAACATCGTTAAAAACTATTTCTTTCTTTCCAAAGAGTCCAAAACAAGCATGAGTATGCAACCCTCTAGACTTTTTTTCGTTTCTTTCCCACGAAAGAGCCATGCCAACCCAAAAGATTATTTCTAATAGAAGAGTGCATTACCCAAACCACTCTAGGACCTAGATTTTAATAGATAAAGTTTTTAGGAAAATTGGTAATCCAACGTGATATCATAGCCTCGTTTAGCAGTAGGTTATGCATTTGAACTTCATTGTATGCTTATTTCCTTAATTTCACATGTATGTTTAAAGGAGGTTGTTTGTCTACGGATATGTGTTCTCCATGTATAGGTATGAAATTGCACATGAGGGAGGCTTCATCTACGGGAATGGGGCCGCCAATGAGGGAGGGTGTTGGAGAGCATGATATATATATCATTGTGGGTTGATATCCTAATAACTTACAATTTTAAGAACATTAGTAATCTGAATCATATTCTAATATCACATTTGGTAATTAATTTTTTTGAATTAATCATTTATTTTTTTGATAGGCAAACAAAATAATTATATTAACAACACTTAACAGAAAGCACACCAAAGTACACATGTCATATACAAAGGACATCAAGAAACAAAGCGAAAAGGAAAAGGCAGCAAAAACAACTCCTTTAAGAAGATCTTAACCAATCTTTAAAATCTAACATAATAAGAGAACCCTCATCTATGTATATCCTAACCCACAACAAAATATTACAAAGAAATGTGCATTTTATCACATGATTAGACATTTCTTTGCTTTCAAAAGATCTCTAGTTCCTCTCTTTCCATAATGTCTAAAATATGCACAGTGCGATAATCCTTCATACTTTCTTATTTTTACCAACAAAAAGAAGCATACCACCCTAAAAAGGCTTCTCTTACCAAACTTGACATCATCCATGCTACCCCAAATAAGGAAAATAGCAAGATAACCCTCTAGCTTGGGCTCAATGTAGAAGAATGTGCTATTGACTTTTCATCATCCTTATGGAGAAAGCATCGATTTACCAAAGACCATCGTCTTCTTTGCAACTAATCGAAAGTCAAAATCTTTCCCCAAGAAACTTCCCATGCAAAAAAACGTATTTTAATCATAACCACCATGTTCCAAATCACTCTCATTATGGAATGCGTTTGCTCTTTGCATCCATCCATTCCATCATGTCTTCCTCATCCCTTCTTCACAACCTTACCTTGAAGCTTTTAGAGGAAGGCCTCAAGACTTTCCATCTTTCAATCATTCAGATTCCTTGAAGAGTGAGGATTTCAATGCCTTTCCTCGTCTAGCTAATCCCGAACATCTGTCATTCAAGCATCCTTTGTCATAGCTACACAATATAAAGAGGGGAAAGACTCTCTTAGAGTTGAATCACCACACCATTGATCTTTCCAAAACTTCACCCTTTTACCATTGTCTACACTAAATGATGTTCTACTATTAATATCTTCTAGCCTCTCCTGATGGCCTTTCACAACCCAACATCAAATCCATCCCTACTTTCTAGGGAACATTAACCCTCCTCGCCATACTTCCCAACAATAACCTACTTTGAAAGGGACTTATTCTTTGAGGTGAACCTCAATGGCCACTTTCCTAGCAGTGCCTTGTTCAGGATTGAGAGCTTTCTATTACAACGGCCTCCATTACATTTCTCCCTGCAAGTGATTTCCCATCTCATTAAGTGCAGTTTATTTTTTATTTTATTTTATTTTATTTGCAATGAACCCCCACCCCACAAAAAATCTCTTTGAATCTTCTTAATCCTTGTGCTCACCTTCTTGGGCAAGTGGAATAGAGACATATGATAAATGGGGAAGCTTGATAAGGTGCTCTTGATAAGAGTAAGCCTCCTGGCCTTAGAAAGATATTGTGTTTTCTACATAGCCAGCTTTTGTGAACTCTTGCCTCCACCAAATGCTAATCGGTTGTTGACTTATAGGGGGCTAAAGGTAGGTCCAAATACATGACAAGGAGCTCCCCCTTCCCACAAACAACTTAGCCACCAATTCCTCCTCATGAGGAATATTGCCATCGATATTAACTCACTTTTTTTGCAAATTGATCTTCAAACTTGAGATGACTTCAAATCACATGAATTAATCAATTGTATTGATTATAGGTTCGAAGAATGAAATTTTTCTGAGCAAATTAACACAAACTCATAACCTATCATAAATTACACCTAAAAACAATGAACCTAAATTTATAGAAAGGAAAAATTTTAATGTAAGAAATATTAAATTTAGATTTGTATAAAACATTTTGGCACTAGATTTTTGAAATAAATTGTATATATATACACATAACATTTTATGAAATAAGAAGTGTGAGGAAGTATGGTGAATCCTTTCCTTGAACACAATGACTACATAACTATGATCAAAAGTGAAAAAAATTATCTACTCTAGATTTCAATGGAAATGGACAATTGAAAGTAGTTACAGCTAAAAACTCAAAACTTAGGGTGTAGAAAGCCCCCTAAAAAAGAGATCAAATGGTTGGCTCCCTGTTGTGTAAACACATCCACTACGTGGTTAGTTACTTGAGGAATCCAGCTGAAGGAACATGCTAGCTCTAAAGCAATATAAGTAATTTGATGCATCCACCTATCAAACCTCCATGAGCCTTTCTTCTTCCTGTCTACCCAGAACAGGACTATTGAAAAATCTCCCTATACTAAAAGGTTGGATAGACCCTTGGTTTTAGCTAGCTGTAGGCCATCCAACAAGCCTAATCTCTCTGCGTCGATGGCTAGATCCATACAACTGATTTCCATACAACAAGACTAATTACCATACAACTTGTTTCCCCGAAAGTCCAAAACTCCTCTCCACCTTTTCATTATTTTACTTTCTCCCTTCAACCAGTTATTCCCTTTCACTCCAAAGCATCCACAAACTTTGTTTAACTTCCTAAATTGTTCGAACACAATATATTCAATTTAAAATATAACTAATTTTAGCTTTTAGAGTTATCACACTTTATGATCTATAAGTAGCTGGTTTTTCTGAAATGTGGCTATTCCCATTTGCATATTGCTCTTAAAAGATTTTGGTCCTTTTTATTTTTTTTATTTATTTCATGTCATCTCTTGTTTCTTATGTCCAATCTGCTCCAGTGTCTTCTAATTGGAATCTTTTTAACATATTCCTTTTTATTTGCCTCATGCTGCTTGGGAATATACCAATTCTTATTTCTTGACCATAAATCTCAGCAAGGCTTTATTATTATTGTAGGTTCTTGTTGGTCATCCGGATTATGAAGTTACAGGGGGCACTGTTGTGTTTAAAGGGGAGAACTTGCTTGACATGGATCCAGAGGAAAGGGCTCTTGCTGGGCTTTTTATGAGCTTCCAGTCCCCAGTAGAGATCCCAGGTGTGAGCAATATTGACTTCCTAAATATGGCATACAATGCTCAAAGAAGAAAACTTGGCCTTCCAGAGCTTGGACCAATTGAGGTATATAACCATTTCGAGCATCTCTGCCTCCTCTCTATCATGGCCTTGAGGCAACCTTTTAGTTTCCTTTTATACCAAGTGGGAAAATGATTACTACTTTGTCTTTATAATGAAAATAGTACTGCATATGTTGTGTAAAGTGAAAGTACATTGCAATTTTGTTTATGTTCAAGACATGCCATAACACTGGGAATTCTTTCATGATTGCATTATGGCATTGCCAGGTTACACCAAAGGGGATGAGTCTGAACTCATTTGCCTAACCTAGGAGATATGAGAAGCTACAGACTGTGGTTATGATCATTTGTTCTTATTTTGTCTGTTGGAGGGGATGGCATCCTGTCTTCTTTCTTGTGTTTACCATAGTTTGGAGACAGCCTCCTGTTGTCATGATGTGGTTTAAGATCAATGATCAAGGGGGCTGTGGTGATTTGACTGATAAATATGGAACCTACTTATTTATGCATTTGGGATTTCCGTGCTGTTTTACTGAAAATATCCTGATTATCATTAGGTTTTCCTTTGCCTGTTACAGTTTTATGTTAATACCTATTAACTCTTTTTGTTTCCTGTAAATGAGGTGGCAAAATTTTCTTTCTTGGTAGGGTTTATTTATTTATTATTATTATTTGCTTGTTTTCTTTCTTGAATTGAACCAAAAGTCCTTCTATACCCATCCCAACTCCTTACTACCTGAATCACTGACATTTGGGTAAAGAGGTAGGGACCTATTTGATTTCTGAATCACTGACTTCATTGTGTCCTTGCAGTTTTATGGCTACATATCCCCTAAGCTTGACATTGTGAACATGAAGATAGACTTTTTAAATAGGAATGTTAATGAAGGATTTAGTGGTGGTGAAAGGAAGCGCAATGAAATCTTGCAGCTTGCAGTATGTATCCAATTTTTAAAAGCTTTGTCCATTGTGATATCTTGATCTAGAAGCAATATTCTTTTTGTTGTTGATACACTGTGCACTAGAACTTCTTTGTATGGAACAGAGAGCAGGAACGGTTGTCCCTGTGATATGGATGTGGCATGCATTTTGGTTTAACTCTGATTGCCAATTTTCCATTTATGTCATCAAAGTTTGTACCTGTGTGATCTACTTTTGTACAAGTTGGTCTGATTAGAAGTAGCATTTTAATTGTTGCCATTACTTTTGGGAAGAAAAAGAACAGTCCACATTAAATGAATATGTTTGGCATTCGAAGGAAATTTAAAAAATTTTCTGGAGTAAAAAAACAAGATAAACTTGAGCTGCAAGGAGACTTTTTCTGTTGTTGCAAAGACGGATACACCTTTCTGAGCTTCAAGGTTGAGCATCTTTCCAGATGAGTGCAGTTTTGTTTTAATTCAATTTTTATAAATATAAACTTAAGCTGCAAGGAAACTTTGTCAGTTATTGCAAAGACAACATACACCTTCTCAAGCTTCAGGAGGAGATAGCTTTTGAGATAAGTGCAAGTTTTTTTTCTCCTGAAGGAAATATTTTCAATAAGCTACTTTCCATTAATGGAATTTGTACTTTTTCTTGGATCTTACAAAAAGGAATCAAACTGTTATTAGGTTCTTACCATAGTTGTACAAAAATGAGCCAAAGTTGTCATTGAACTCTTGCTGTTATAATTTTAACCTGGCCCTATTTGGAAAACATATCTATGGGGTTTTTATCTCTTTCAAAGTGCTCATCTCTTTATTTTTTATTCAGCTCAATATTTGTCTTTCAAATGAGTTGAATCGGGCCTATGGACTAAAGAGTTTTGCAGTCTTTTGATGGATTCCATAACTCTCTCACACACATTGTGGGATCATTTTTACTCCATTTTTCTGCTATTGTAGTGCATTAGAACTGGTAAAGACCAAAATACACATATTTATTTATTTATATATGGACTGGTTGTGAGCACTTCAAGAGTTTTAGTTGCATACAGTATTATTGTTTCTGTTAAACATATCCTATCACTTGATGCGAGTTTGCTTCTTTAAATTGCAGGTCCTGGGGGCAGATTTGGCTATATTAGATGAAATTGATTCTGGTTTAGATATTGATGCACTCAAAGATGTGGCAAAAGCAGTGAATGGGCTTTTGACTCCGGTGAACTCTGTTTTGATCATCACTCATTATCTGCGACTTTTGGAATTTATAAAGCCCACATATATACATGTTATGGTAAGTTAGTAATATGTTAGGAAGGTATGCATCATTTGGCTATGTGTGTGGAAAGACCACAACTCTGTTCAATTTTACATGACACTAGAAATGTTCAGATTCTATTAGCTTCATGCATTGAAAATCTTATCTATGATGTCATGAAATGAAGTGGTTTTAGTATGTACATCTTTGTGGTGATTTCTCCATTTGTCTGCTTCTGCAGGTGTTGGATTTGTGCCTTAAATTCCATAGAAAGCAAATGGAACAGTTCCATTTTGGTTGGCAGTCTGAAAAATTGAAAAGCACTCTAAATTTTTCTCCCCTATGAAAATTTTTTCATGGGAAGTTTTGTCAGTGCATTGGAATTCAAAACCTTCATCAGTAAGTAGGGTTAAATCCTCAAAATACTACAATATAACAACTGGGCAAGGGTCTTGTGGTACAAAGTTGTCACTTCGTGTTCACCTCACAATGCCAAAGCTTGTGTTCTAGAGCTTGCTCATTCATTTCCTGATTTAAAATATTTCTGCCAGTTGGTGCACCCTTGATCTTTGCTTCCATTTGATGTCCTCACCTGGAGGATTCTGGTTTTTGTTCAATGTTTTTACTAATGCCAAAATCTGATGTTCACTAAACCTCTTTCATTCCTTTCTCAAAATACTCTTTTTGGCAGCATGCTGCCCATTCCTTGCTTCTATCCCATGTTAATTGTTTGGAATGTTCATTTTTTGATATCACATTGCTGTGGTTGCTTCACACCAACACCTAGATTTCCATGTATTTGGTTTTTGTTGAGTAAAAAAATGTGTAAATTTGGAATTTCATGAAAAGTAACTGAACTCTAATCTACTCCCGATCTGTGTTCTCCAATCCAACCTATCTAATCTGTGAAGATTGAGGACTTTGAAGAAGCATGTGACACTGCATACAGACAGAATTTGTCAAAACTTTTTACTGAGCCCATCTTTGTGAGACCCATCCAAAGCGTTTTAAAACTTTTAAAATTCCATTTGAAGAAGTTTGACTCAAAGAGTTTCAAATCAAAACTAGGTCCAAGATCAAGTGTTTTTGAAGTTAAACTTCTTCAAAAACATAGACAGGCACACTGTATGGGGTTGATTTTGACACTTGCTTGAATTATTTTTAAATTTTCCTACTTGGTGCATAATTCTTATTTGCCAACTATTGTTCATTTCCTTTTTCATGTAGCTACCTTGTATCTACCTTTTCTACGTGTATAACAATCATCATTAGAATGTTATGCCCTTAAAATAGACAACCTATTGTGTCATAAATAAGATATTAGTTTCTTTGTCAGGGCAATCTTTTTGTTGTGGAAATAGTTTCAAACAAGTTATTGAGGTGTCTTAGTCCTCTTTGGGGTTGACTTATTTATTATTGCCCATGGTCTCATAGGAGGATGGGAGAATCGTAAAGACAGGAGATATCTCAATAGCAAAAGTTCTTGAGGAGGAGGGGTATAAAGCAATTTCTGAGGCCCAACTGTAAACTGGCAGGTAGTACCATTTCTTTGTTGAAGAACTTCTTGTTCTATTTCATTCCAAGTAAAATACTTCTCTCTGTTCCAGCTAGTGAAATTCTGTTTTGTTGTTGCTTGATGTATTTGTTTTTGGGTCATTAGCATACAACTGCATGAGTGTTTGAGGGGATAAAATATGTTAAAATGGGCTTCTAATAACTCCAGTTCGAATATTGAAGGAGAGCCCTCAACCTTGAGGTTATTCCTGTGCTATGAGAAGATGAAGCCTTTTGCTTTAAGCAGTTTGAGAAATCAAAGAGTTTGATCACTAGATTATAAGTTTTAAAAACGTTAAATGTTGAATTTCTGAAAGTGAGAAATACACTGGTATTATTTGAAATTGTTGGACAACCAATTTTCTTAAACACTTAAGCTTATAGGATTTGGGACCACAATGTATATCATGCTCTTCAAGATCCTCCTTCACATGCCGCTCCCATATCTGCATGTGGAGAAACACAGAGACTCGTAGACAAATAAACCTTAGGCAACCTCCATTGGGCTTGCATTTGAGCTTAATTAATTAGGGAAATAAATTTATGGTGAGGTTCAAACATTTATGACTTTCCACCAAACTAGGCTCTAATATCGTGTTGGACAACCAATTTTCTTAAAAGTTTAAGCTTTCGGAAAAGTTGTTTGTCTAACAGATGTATAAGTGTAAAAATATGAATTTTTTTAATAGGTAATTTTTCTTTTCTTTTCTTTTTGTCCCCATTAGGACTTGTGGAACCTCCTACAAACCCACCCTAACCCTTTACCATTTGAGCAAGGCCTTGAGGGCTATAGCCTGAAAAGTGTACATGTAGAAACTGAGAATTACTCTAATATTCATTCAAAATTGTATTTGTTTACATAATCGAGTCCCTATTTAACATAAACACAGAGAGCAAAAAAATGGAAAAAAATACAAATATGGAAAAATTTAAAATCATACAAATTACCCACAATTGGGGCCTCAATCTTTCCCTCAATATCCTACAAATCACTATTCAATTTATACCGGATTTCCACACTCCCCCTCAAGTTGGATCATAGATATTAATCATGTCTAACTTGCAAATAAAATCTTCAAAGCTTGATTTCTGTAATCCCTTGGTGAAAATATCTGCCAATTGTTCCCTTGTAGGGATATAAGTCATGCAAATAATCCCTTTCTCAATTTTCTCCTTTATAAAGTGTCTGTCCACTTCTATATGTTTGGTCTTGTCGTGTTGAATAGGATTATGAGAAATACTAATGGCAGCTTTGTTGTCACAATAGAGTTTAATTGGGAGCTCTATTGTAATGTTTAGTTCTTCCAACAGTTTCTGCAATCATAGTCCTTCACACATACCTTGTGCAACTGCTCTGAATTCAGTCTCGACATTGTTTCTGGCTACTACACTCTGCTTCTTACTTCTCCATGTTACTAAATTCCCCCAGACATAGGTACAGTAGCCTGTAGTAGACCTTCTGTCATCTGCTGATCCTGCCCAATCTGCATCTGTATAGATCTTTACCTTCTTACTGTCACTCTTCTTAAAGAATAGTCCTCTCCTTGGAGAACCCTTTAGGCATTTGAGGATCTTATACATTACTTCTAGATGACTTTCCTTTGGTGAATGCATGTACTGGCTAACAACGCTTATGGCGAAAGCAATGTTTGGTCTAGTGTGAGAAAGGTAGATTAGTCTACCTACTAGTTGCTGATATCTCTCTCTATCTACGGGTTTTCCGTTGCTTTTCGTCTTTTTTCTTGCCTTGATAGGGGTATCGCTTGGCTTGCATCCCAACATGCCAGTCTCAGTCAACAAGTCAAGTACATACTTTCTTTGGGAAATACTAATTCCCTTCCTTGATCTGGCGACCTCCATTCCTTGGAAATACCGCATTTGACCCAGATCTTTTACCTCAAATTCTGTGGCTAAGACCTTCTTCAACCTTTCCACTTCTCCTGTGTCATCTCCAATGAGAATGATGTTATCGACATACACGATTAGGATGGTCATCCTTCCATCGTTGGATTGTTTGAATAACATAGTATGATCCGACTGTCCCTGTTGGTATCCTGGGTTCTTAATCACCTTTGCAAATCTATCAAACCATGCTCTTGGTGATTGCTTGAGACCATAGAGAGATTTCTTCAATTTGCATACCCTGGTTTCTTCTTCTTCCTTATAGAATCTTGGTGGTAGCATCATAAACACTTCTTCTTCCAGCTCACCATTCAGAAAAACATTCTTGATATCAAACTGATGGAGTGGCCAATCGAGGTTTGCTGCCAAGGATAAAAGAACTCATATAGTGTTCAGCTTTGCCACTGATGCAAATGTCTCAGTATAGTCGATGCTGTAGGTCTGAGTGAACCCCTTTGCAACCAGGCGGGCTTTGTATCGTTCTACTGTGCCATCCGCCTTATATTTCACTGTGAATACCCATTTTTTTCCAATGCCTTTATTTCTTTCATCACTGCCTCTTTCCATTCTAGAATCTCTAAGGTTTCTTGAATGTTTTTAGGAATCTGGATTTTATCAAGGTTAGTTGTAAAAGCATGGCACTTTGCAGAAAGAGCATTATAAGACACAGATTTCGAGATAGGATGGAGAGTACGTGAATGAGGTTGTTTCCTAAGAGCAATGGGTAAGTCATCTGTTACTTGATCAGGATTGGAGCCAGACTCTCGAGGAGTTGGAACTATCACCGGTTCTAACTCTTTTAGTGCTTCGGAGATGAGTGTCTCATTGAACTTCGATTTTGGCCTCCTTGAGTAGATGAGTGTTTCCCTATTTGTCTGTAATTCCGTATCTCCCTTTGAGTTTAAGTGTCCTTCTGTATTAGGCGAAGGGGTAGATATAAGGCACAGAGTGGATTCGAACACAGCAACATCGAGGCAGTCAAAGGTTAAAGGTGGTCTAGTTTCACTCACTGACTCCCCCTGAAGCGAGTAGTAGGGAGTATGCTAAAAAAATGTGACATCTAGGCTAACACATAGCTTCTGTGAAATTGGGTCATAGCATTTGTTGCCCTTTTGTGTGGAAGAGTAGCCAAGAAAGACACATTTAAGCGCTTTGGGATCAAATTTGTTCCACTTAGGTCCGTGAGTGTGGACAAACACAGTGGACCCAAAGACACGAAGTGGAAGATGTGCATCGAGTCTAGAATGAGGAAAAAACTCTTGGAATTTTTGGAGGGGTGTAAGAAAAGATAGGACCCAACTAGGCATTCGGTTAATAAGGTGTGTGGCTGTCAAAATGGAGTCACCCCAAAATTGTGAGGGCATGTGAGAGGTAAATAGCAAATCACGAGCAACTTCAAGAATATGTTTATTTTTCTATTTTGCAACCCCATTTTGCTGAGGAGTGTCAACGCAAGAACTTTGATGTATAATACCATTTTCTTGTAGATAAGTGCTTAAGGAGTGATTGAAATACTCAGTACCATTATTAGTACGAAGAATTTGAATTTTGGTGTGAAATTGAGTTTGTCTCATAGAGTGAAAGTTCATGAAGACTGATCGAACCTCAGTTTTATCAATCAACAAATATACCCAACACAGGCGAGCGTGATCATCAATAAAAATAATAAACCATTTTTTATGGGTACTATTAGGGGTACGTGAGGGTCCTCCATAGATCACTATGAATTAGAGTAAATGGTATGGATGGTTTATACTTAGCTTTAGGAGAAGACGCCCGATGATGTTTGACAAGTTCACACACTTCATACTGAAAATCCCATGAAGCTTTATTTGAATATAGTGAAGGAAATAAATGTTTTAAGTACTGAAAACTAGGATGACCAATCCTTTTGTGCCATAACAAAAGTTCACTGTCCTTAGGACGGGATGCAGAATTACAAACAGTAGGAGGACATTGTCCACGCACATCAGTTTTGTCGAAGTAATATAGAACCTCACGTTCCTTAGCACTGCCAATCGTCTTCCCTGATGATAGGTCCTGAAAAACACAATGAGATGGTAGGAATTTAGCTGAGCAATTAGACATTTTGGTTAACTGACTAATAGATAGCAAATTGCAAGATAAATTAGGTACATGTAGGACAGGGTTGAGAGTAATAGACTTAGAAATACGAATACTCTCTTTGCTAGCAACAGGGGATAAAGTACCATCTGCAATTTTTACTTTTAAATTACTGACACAGGGAGAGTATGCAGAAAATAAATGATGAGCATAAGTCATATGATCAGATGCACCAGAGTCAATAATCCAAGGAGTAATATGAGACATGGTGCTAAGTGTTGTCAGAAGGGTACCTTTTTGGGCCAAAGAACCAGAGGACAAAGTGGTAGAAGACTAACTAGAGGCTTGGAAATTAGAAAAAAACTCATATAATTTCGCAAGTTGGTCGGAATTAAACCCCACACTAGAAGCTGATTGACAAATTTCTGTGGGTGTTTTGTTTGTCTGGGTTTCGGTGGAGGCTTGATGACTATGAGCTTTTATTGGGCTGTCTGGGCTTCCAATTAGCGGGCTTGCCATGTAAAGTCCAGCAAGTGTCTTTAGTGTGACCCAATTTCTTACAATGCTCACAATAAGTCCTCTTGGACTGTCTTGGACCTGATCCATAATGAGGCCCAATAGATCTAGCAGCATGAGGCCCACTAGATCCAACATGAGGCCCACGGCTTAAAAGGGCTGAAGCCTCGGGCCCAAATGAGAGATCCAACATCACTCTCCTTCTGCTTGCCTCTCGCCACCGCACCTTAGAGAAGACCTCTCAGATGGAGGGCAACGATCGACGACTGAGAACCCTGCTCCTGACGTCGTCAAGCTCGCAGTTCAATCCCGCTAGGAACTTGAAGACCCTCTTGTTCTCCACCTTCTTCTTGAAGCGCACACTGTCACCCGTGCACTCCCACTCCTCTTCGCAGTTGAGATCGAGATCTTGCCACAAACCCAGCATCTCGGTGTAGTATTCCGTGACTTCCTGATCTCCTTGCTTCATCTGCCAGAGCTGCGTCTTGAGTTCAAAGATTTGGGAAGTATTCTCGGCATCGGAATATGTTTCTCGTATCACATCCCACACATCCTTTGTTGTCGGGAGGAAGATATAAGTTTTGCCAATGACTGGCTTCATGGAGTTTCAAGCATGAGGTGATGAAGGAGTTTTCAGACCACCATTTCTGGGATGCCGCTACATTGATCCGAGGTGGTCGCCAAGTCTCGTCGATAAGAAGCCCTAACTTTCCTTTTCCGTCAATAACAAGCTTGATTGCTTGCGCCCACTCTCTGTAATTCTTACTGTTCAATTTTTCAATGGTAAGATGGAGTGGGGAGTTGTCGAATGCACTGACGGGGACCATTGAGGAGTGTATCTCCAACACTCTTTCATGGGTTGCCGATTGACTAGACTCATGGTTGTCTCCTCTTTGGGCAACCATGGATTGATTAGGGTTTTAGAGCAAACACCACTCTGATACCATGTAGAAACTGAGAATTACTCTAATATTCATTCAAAATTGTATTTGTTTACATAATCGGGTCCCTATTTAACATATACACAGAGAGCAAAAAAATGGAAAAAATACAAATATGGAAAAAATTAAAATCACACAAATTACCCACAATTGAGGCCTCAATCTTTCCCTCAATATCCTACAAATCACCATTCAATTTATATCGGATTTCCATAGTACATCTTTCAATAATACTATATGAATAAATACCTGTGGACATAAAATGCTACGTGACAATGCCGTTTACAAAGATCTAATTAAATTGTAAAAAAAATATACTAAACAACTAAAATAGCTACAAATTCAAACTTGATTAGTAAATAATCTAATACGCAATTTGCTCACGAGGTTAAGCATGGAGATTTGGTCAGGTATTTGCCCCACCCCCCTCTTAAATAGGTGGATACCAAACTTCCACCATGGTGGAAAATTTCAAGTAAAATAGTCTCATCATCAAAAGGCATGAGAACCACATTTTAGCCATATTTAAATTATACAAAACATTTTTTTTTATAGGCATTAAACCATAAGGACCATATAGAAGTGCACCATGGATCACAGGTGCCTTGTTATACTGCATTTGTTTGAGATTTAAAGAATCCTACTTAGAGTTGCTGCTTTTCCAAGTTTATTAGTGTTGGCCACAAAATTAGAAGATAATTGCAGACACTGGATGCAAGATGGATATTGTTTGTCGTGCCTGAGGTATGCTTGTTAAAACATGCTAATCTTGGTCAATTACCTCATTTACAAAAAAATTTCAACATAGAGAGACCATCAAAACACAGTATCAGCAGAAAAGAAACAGTGGAATGCAGCCTTATACCATCAAATATTTTATCATCGATCCAGTCTATAAGCAAGCCATTGTTCCACATTACTTCATGGCAGATTTCTGTTTGCCATTACCATTGTCACTGGAAATTAGGATTTGTAACTACCATTTTGTTCCATGCGTAAAAACATGCTAGGTATGGAGACTCTGGAAAAACCTAACCAAAAAGGACTTGTGGTGGACATGTATTTTGAATGAGCATACATAAAGGAAAGAGATTCTTGGTTATTATCTTGCTGTGCAGCAGAGTCTTTGGACCTAATAGTAGTGAGTGAGTGCACATAGTAATCACTGCCCTAGCCTAGTCTAGGAGCTGATGCTTCTCATTTCCAGCATGCTGCCTTGCCTATTTTTTGAATATAAAGTTTCCAATTGAGCTGCTTGCCTTTGCTCCTTTGTTAGTGGTTTGAGAAGTTTAATGATGGATTTTATCATTCGTCACCAATACATGCTAAAAATGTTACAGTTCATATTTCATTGTTGAAAGAAGTTTGTTCTTTCTGTTTCTTGAGGACCTTTTTGAAACTTTTGAATTTCACATATCTTTCTTTAGTTGACTGAAAATGCTTGGGACCTTGGTCATTCAGTATGAAGAACAGAGCATGTGCAGGGTCATGGATATCATGCATGGGACTGGATTTTCATAACTGTAGAGTGCGAGGAGCATTTCTCAAATGTATCTCATAGTCTTCTACCCTGGCCTGCTTCCGATCATTCACTTATTTTTCCTGATATTGGAGGGTTGAGATCTGGTAAACCCCTTTTGGATTTTGCAAATATGTGATTCATGGAAAGAGCTCTCAGTAATGTGGTGAAAAATTATTGAGAGTCCTATGAATTCAATATGAATGAGTTTTATTTAGCAAGGAAAACCACTGCTACAAAAGGTGGCCTTTAATTGTGGAATAGAAATGTTTTTTGGTAAATGTAACAATTGATAACACAAAAATTTATTTTAAGGAAAGAGAGTAATCTTTATCAAAGGCATTGAAGAGGGGTGCCCTTGAGGGAGAATAATCACCTAGATTAGTTGGAGACAAAAATTTAGACCTCTATGGCTCCAGAATGTTGATAGGAAATACTAAGTTCTTTTGGACCTTGAGGCTTGACTCAAGTGGCAAAAGAGTGGGGTGGGGATGGGGAGGATCTATCACCAAAAGGGAAAAATGGTTCTTTCACAAATGGCCAATGCTCATAGAAGAGGAAATTCAGTCAGCAATTTGAGGGTGGATTACATATGTTTGACTAAGATGCATGATATTGTTTTGGGGTTCCAAGTTGCTTTCAATGTCTTTATTTAGATGCCCAAGTTAGTAGGTCAAGTATGAATAAAATCAATTTCAGAACTATTAATGAGGCATATATTGATGACCTTTGAAAATGATTTTGAGGAGGTGGTGGTTTAGGCAGCAGTGTAAGATCTTGATGGATTTGAAGTTTTGGCTCTAATGGGTATTTGATGGCATTTTGGCAAAATGATTGGGAGGTGGTTCAAGAGGATGTTATTGGGGTTCTGAGGGAATTTTATGTACTAGGGCGATTTAAAAGAAGTTTGAATGCAATATTTATAGTGTTAGTATCCAACAAGGGTAGCGTATGGAGGGTAAAAGATTTTGAGCATGAATGAGCTTTTAGTGGAGGTTCTCACCGATGGACTCTGGAAGGTGACTGCAAAACATTGCATTAGAATTTTGAAATGCATTTGTGTTGGGTAGACAAACTTAGGACACTAATTTGATTGCTAATAAAACATTTGATTGTAGGCTGTAGAACATGATGACTGGGTTGGGCTGCAAGCTGGATATTGAAAGCATGTTAATGGTGAGAATGGGCTTTGGGCATAAATTTGTTTATTAGATTAAAGTGCATATCTCTATTGTGAGGTTTTCTGTTCTAGTTAATGGGACACCCACTGAACTCCTTCCATGTTTTGAACTGGCCTCGAGCCTTGGAATTAATTGGGAAAAGGTGAACTAATTCCCATGGGTCCTGTGGGTGAGAAGGAGATGTTGGTTTTTCTGCTTGGTTTTAGTGTGGGACATTTCCCATGTAGCTATTTGGGGTGTGCTGTTTGTGAAAGGGGAAGACTTACACTCATCAAGAGCACACTTTCCAGTGTGTCAGTTTACCATTTATATTATATCATCTTTTGTAATGTCTGCCATGGTTCATGAAAGGTCAGAGAAGCTCCAAAGAAGGGTAGATGGGCATAGTGGATATAAAGATGAAGATGCATTTGATTATATGGTGGGATAGTTTGTTTAGCTATGGAGAAGGAAGATTGAGTTTAGAGGCTTAATTCTTATGAACAAGGGAGGTTGTGATGGATAGAGGGAAATTGTGAAAGTCATTTTAATGAAGTTTGTTGAGGAGCATTGAGGATGGAATTCAGGGATGAGCAAGGAGGCAATGAGCTTGGGGTTTTGCTAAGCTATTAGGAGAAGCATGTGGTTTCTTCGGCCGACTAGAATTTCTGTGGGTGACTGGGTTAGAATGGAATCCTGGCCTAATATAGGTGCAGGGCTATTTCTCCAGTATAGATCTCTAAATTTGTTTAACATAGCAGCAAACTGTGAAGCTGTGGTGGCTGATGGTCTACAGAGGTGTTAGTGGTCACTGGTCGTTGGATTCATAGATTTTTCAAAAGATTTCAAGATAGAAAGTTGAAACTGTTTGCTTTCTTGTTGGGTAATATTCAAGATTTGGTGGTAACACTAGGTAGAAAGGATAAATGAGTTTAGGAGTGATCAAAGGATGGCTGCTCCTACGTCTCACACTATTACAACAATCCAAATATGGATCCTTGCATTTCTTTCTCATCTAGGATAGTCTAGGGGTCATCTGCTCCTTAAAGGTTGGTGGGTTTTATTTTATTATATTTTACTATATATATTTTTGTGCTTACGCTGCTTGGGTTAATGGGTGAGTTGAAAAGAGGCAGAATTTTGATATTTGGTATTGTACATTTATGAGGAAATGGCTAGTCACTGCTTATAGAGTGGCTTGGAAGTCTCTGGTCCTTGCTCTTTTCAACCTTTGGATTTCTTGAATTTGTCTTTGTTGGTTTGATACTTAGACTTTGTGGCATGAAAGGCTCACAAAGAAGGATGCAGCAGAGTATGTAAAACAATGCCTGTGTCCATGTATTGGTCCTTGTGGTAGGAACATAACCAACGATATTTGAAGGCCTAAAAGCAGTGGAAGTTGCAGATGAAAATGTTGTTTTATAACTAAATTAGTATTGGGAGATCGATGCAAGTAAGGATACCTATAAGGCTGATGGTAGGAGGATCTTTTTCTCTTTCTTTTGTTTTTTAGTGATCCTTGTGTACTCTCCATGTATTGTTCTGCTGCTCCCGAATCTTACGTGCCTCTCGTCTATAAACTTAAGTTATAAACATCAGTTAGTAAATTTAAGAGATCATAAATTAGTGTAATGTAAAAATTGTTGCCATATTTACTATTTTGTTGTGCAAGCTGTAAGCTAGTTATGTTTAATAGTAAATGGAGCATTTGAGTTTACCCAAGCTGAACCTACTCCTCCGTCCACAAGTCTCAACATGTGCCTCAAGGCTTGTCTAAAACTATACTGTGCTCATATTTACTCGGCTAGATTTTTCAGTTTTTGATCCCTGATAAAGTGAATCAACTATGAACATCTCCAAATACCCAGAAGCTTCCCATTAATCCCTTCAATCTCACTACTAGTATTTAAAAGAAAGGCCCCTTCACACCAACATCACAGCAAAGATTGCCACTTAAAAAGTTGTGTTTCAATTTGTTTAACCATATAGATTTATTGTAAGTCGTATTTTCTTAACTGCTGGCTCCCATTCTTGCAGATATTCTTCAAGTGGTATTCTGAGAAAGGCAGCAGGTTGCTTCTCAACTCGTAAGAAGAATAATTTTCTGTATGTCTGTCTAAATTATTGTTTTGTATTCTAAGTTATTCAGAATGAGCATCTATATGCTTGGGCCTTGGTTTTTTTACCTTTAATTTAAGCCTGTTTCTCAATTTAAGCTTGCTTCTCCTAATGTGGGTGAGGATGAAAATATCGGTAATTACGGATATATCGCTATTTGATTTTACGGATATATCGGAGATATATCGATTGATATTTTAACACAAAATATCGGGATGTCAAAATTAATGAAAATTATGAAAATATCAAGAAAAACTTTAAAAAATTATATAAGATGTAGAAACAGACATTTTTAAGTTATTATTTTTTAAGTTGATATATATAATTTGTCATATTTGATAATAAATAATAATATATGTATGTTTTTTTTTTAATATTTATATTTTTTTATATTTAATAAATATATAGATTGTATAAAAAAGACGATGATAATAAATTAAATCAAATACAAAAATTAAATAATCAAAATTAATTTATTTAATAATCGAACAATTTTAAAAATAAAAAAAATGGTGAAATATTTGAAAATATTGATGAAATATCGGTTGAAATGCAAAAAAATTGAAAAATCAATGAAATATCGATAAAATATAAGAAAATATTGGTTGATGGATATATTTTTTCGAATTTTGTATCAGCATCCACGATATTGGATATATATACATTCAGATATTTTAAACCTTGAATGTGATTTAGTAAATTTAAAATGTATTGATCCCAAAGAATAAATTATCGAAGAGTTCTTCATCCAACATCAGCAAAGCACATGGGCCAGTTTGAAAGATGATTCTTAGTAGCTATCCTAAAACCCACTCCTTTATTCTGCTTTTAATATTATGACATATGTTATTTTTTTCAACATTCATATCAAAGAATCTTAGAAACCATCTCAATAGCCTCTAAACATTTCTTCCAGCATTTAATTCAACTTACTGTTGACTTGACCTGATCAACTTCCATATGAAATTCCCAACAATTTTCCTGAATCTAAATTCTAATCTCTTATTGACTTTTAGGCCTACCATACTTTTATTTTATTCACCATTTTTGTTTTTTAAATAAGAGCATGGACTATAGGAGATGCGGTTCACACTTTTTCTCCCCATACATGATGAGAATTAAATTCATTCAAAAATGTCTTATCATGCAATTAATTTTATGTATGAAAATCATATTTTAAAATTATTTTTCTATTAATTATGGATTTGTAGATATGAAATTTGGAAATTGGGAGGAAGGATCCAAGAAATCTACAATTTAAGCTTTGAAAATTTCCCTACCTTGCACTAATGGCATTCACTTACCACCTAGTCTACTCTACTTCATACCTATCTTCCTTAATTATTATTTTTTGAATTGAGTCTTAGGAGTTGGTAAAGAATTTTTAAATTCATGGGTTGGTTGATGATGTCGAGTTCCCACTAATTAAATTCTTTGATTTTTAAAAATCTCATTTTTAAATTAGTAAAGTCTGTTTGGTTATGGTTTTTTGAAACTTGTTTTTTAAAAGATATTTTTTATTCTTTAATTTAAAAACAGTTTTTAAAAATAAGTTTAAAAAAACATGATCAAATAAGTTCATATTTTCTATTTGTTTTTAAAAACCGGTAAAAACAACTTCTTATTTAAAAATTATTCTCTGTTTTACTTTGTTTTTAAGATTGTTTTCACAAAACAATGGTCAAACAATGTTAAAAATGTTTAAAATTAGCTTTTTGTTTTTTTTTTAAAAAAAACTATTTTTAAATCACACGTTCAAAGATGCTCTAAATTGCTTTTAAAATATATCTAGTTAAACATTGAATTACTTTAAAATTAAATAAGATGAAACTCAAATGGTTTTAAAGATGATTTAACAATACATTTTCAAAATTATTGTTACATTGGAATTAAAGAAAACAAAGGGTATAATCATTTTGAAAAAGAATTTTCAAAGGAAGGATCTACCACAACCACTAAGTTGATAAAGGTTATTCCAAAGGGTTTCCACCCCCACCACAATCTTCCACTTTCTTTGCATCTTCCCAGCCCTCAACCTCACAATCTTCTTTCTTAGTTTAGACTTTTATATGGTAGTATCAAACTAAAGTTGTGTGGTTGTCAGCCACTTTATTAAGCTAGGTTTATGTCTTTTCATACTTCAACTCTATCCCATTTCATTTATGCTATTTCTTTATATTTTAATACTTAGAGTTCATTTGCTTTCACTAGTATTTTTCAATTTTATAATTTCAAAGAGATGCCCAAACAATATTACTTTAAGCGCTTTTTAAATTTTTTATGTTTTTGTTGGTTTTATGATAGAAATGGTCTAGTTGATAACTTTTATTACTTTAAGCGCTTTTTAAATTTTTTATGTTTTTGTTGGTTTTATGATAGAAATGGTCTAGTTGATAACTTTTTTTGACGACAGATTTTTGTTTTCTAGAAGATAAAAAATCTGTTTGATAATAAAAAACTATTTTTTGTTTTTAAGAATAAAAAATATAATATTTTTAGATAACATTTTTTAATTATTTTTTATTATTTTCACTTATTTTTTATGATTATTTTTAAAAATAATTATAGAAACATATAAAATACTAAATATAAAAATTATTTTTAAAATATATTTAAAAATATTAAAAATAAGTTAAAAATTATTTAAGTTTTAAAACAAACTTTTTTTTTTTATTTTATAAAATATTAGGAAACAATTTTCAAAAAGTTTTTGAAAACAGTTGCTAAATATACCAAAACGTTTGAATTTTAAAAAATAGTAAACATGCATGTTGCGTGTGTAGTAGTTTAAAATTTGCTTTTGTATGGCAAAAACATGCAACATGTTAATTGTCGACTTTTTAACAAAGTGATTCCCGACAATGTTCCTAATGGCCATTGGAGAACTTTAATTTAGTCAAAAAGAGATTAAGTAGAGAACTCGTCAGTTGATTTTTCTATTGTTTAAAATTCATTTAGAAAATTTGATAAATAAAAAATGCTTGATACCTTTATGTTTTTATTTTGTACTATCAAATTTTAAAAAGGAAAATGGTTAACAAACATGAGTGATATATCTTAATTCTAAAAACAAAAATGTAAAAATAAATAAATAAATAAATATTTAAATTAGAAATTTTATTATTTCCCCATTTTTCTAAAGACAATTTCATAAAAAAGAATTATTACTTTGGATTGTATTTGACAATTATTTTCGAAAATAGTTTTGAAAAATAAGTTTTAATATTTTGTAGAATAAAAGTTTGTTTGAAAATCTAAAATAACTTTAAGTTATTTTTTATATTTTTAAATAGGTCTTAAAAATAACTTTTATATGTAGTGTTTTATTTTTAATCATTCTTCATATTTGTATCATTTGTTTTTAAAATAGTCTCATAAAATAAAAATAAAAAATGTTTTTTAAAACATCATGTTAATTGTTTTTTATTGTTAAATTTGTTTTTCTATTTTTTTAATAATAAAAAACTATTTTCGAAAACAGTTATCAAACATGTTCTTAATCTTTTAGTTTTTCATTCTGAAGGAATAATTAACTTGATAGCCAATTTAACTTTTAGAAACAATAGATTTTAGGTAATAAATTTTCTTTCCATATTTCAAATTAGAATATATATTTGAAGTTTAGAGATCTAAGTTAGACACACCAAGTGGGCAAAAATAGGTGTTTACTTATTTTAACCTAAAATTAATTTATTTTAATTGATTTTTTAATATTAGGAAGTGAAAAGAAGAAACAATGGCACCAATAAACAATTTTAATATGAAAAACCACTCACACAATCTTCTACAGACTATGCGAATGAAAAAACCACAATATTAAAGACTGTAAAGCACAAATCCAGTATTAAAAGAAAAAGTACAGAGTTTTAATTGTTGCTCTCTAAGTCTTAATCCCTAAGTCTTACTCCTTACTACCTATAGTAATTTTCACGTATACGACTAACACAACACATGCACCCAATGGACTACCTCAACACCTAAGATGATGTGGATATCTTCATGAACCCAGGGAATTAGAAACCAAACTTCTAAAAACTTGGGATGCAGGAAAGTTAATACTCAAGTTTTCCAAAGTTTACTTAAAAGATAAAAAACATTTTTGTCATCGTATTTATAGGGAAAATCCCTAGTAGACAAAATCTAGAGTTTTCCAAAATAAAATCAATTTAAATTATGGAAAAATGAGACATTCCAAAAATTGGAATTTTGGTACGAGCGCTTGAGTGCTCTAAGCATTGTTTGAGCGCTTCAAGAAGCGCTTGAGCATTGTGAATAATGTTTGAGCATTGTGAAAAACACTCACAAGGTTTTAAAAACTAATTTTAAAACATTTTACACTCAATTTAAAATCTGATGTCCACTTCATGCTATAATTGAACCTAATTAGCCTTTTCTGGACTTCTCTATTTTACTTGTGTCATCCTAGTTAATCATGTAGCAAACTTGAATTTTCAATGGAGAGTAAGACATATAAATGTAGAAAAGGCTTAAGCTAGGATGGGTGGAACAAAATTGTCAACTTAAACTACACAGCCTACTACATTGACAATATCCCATTTTGACAATTTTATAACAAAGTATAGAATAGATAAACTCCCTAATAATCTCAATCAGAGTTTAGATATCACTTTTTGTCACTCATCTAAACCAAAACATCCTTAAATGTGCAGGCAACGACTATATGACATCCAATGACAAATAATTTGAACAATCCTATGATCCACACACTAACTAACTAAATACCTAGGTAAGGCAATGTGTGGGAGAAATAATGTAACCATAGGCTTAAAAGATTAATGATAAATCAAAGAAAAGTCATGAAGAGATGCAAGTCATGTTAGCATTAAAAAAGATTATGTATATGTATATGTATCTCCCATTTTTGTTGCAAAAATGAAAAAGAATGAGAGATAATTCAATAAACACAAGATGAGATAATAAAGCATATATATTCACTAATAGAAAATGATTTCAAATAGAAAGCATAGACAAAATAAAGTACATCTAGACCAAAGCAACAAGACAAAAAAAGATTGAGCCAAAGTAGTTTCAATACCAAAAAAACATAACAATCGATCCAAAATAAACTAAAGATTATCTAATAGCTAGGATCAAAAGGTGTTGGGGGAGTAGAGTTCGAATTGGCTTATGAGCTAAGCCAGGACAAAATTGATGCAATTTACCCGTCTAAGTTCTGAGCTTGATCATACAACTCATCAAACCTCACATCCACATGAGTCTCTATATGACCAATGCGGGCATCCAATTGGTCAAAATGAGCATCAACTTGATAATGTTGTTAATCAATGAAGTTGAGGATATGTTAAAACTTAAATGCATCAAAAGGAGCAAACAAATGAGTTGTTGAATGAGAGGAGCTAGCTATCCCATGACGAACACATCCATGAGCTCGTTGCATAGAGCTAGAAGGATATTTTTTTAAAACTTTTCTTGCTTTGATACCAATCGAAAGTTTATAGATCTAAATTATGACACACCTAGAGGAGGGTGAATAGGTTTTTACTTATTTTAGCCCAAAATTAATTAATTTTAATTCTTCTTTTAATATTGGGAAGTGAAAAGAAGAAACAATTGCATTGAGCGAGAGACAACGATTTACTGCTCACACAATCTCCCAAAGACTATGCAAATGTAAAAACAATGAGTTCAAAGACCATATAGCATAAATTCACAATTGGAAGAAAAATACATAATTTTACCTAGCAGATGCTATCCCTAAGTCTTACTCCCCAATACCTATATTGATTTTCATGTTTGTGACACAAAATCACATGTATGTGTATCCCATGGACTACCTCAACATATGAAGGGATGTACATCTCTTCATGAACCAAGGAATAAGAAACCAAACCTCTGAGAATTTGGGATGTGGAAGGTTAATACTTAGGTTTTTCAAAGTTTGTATCAAAAAATAGAAAACTTTTTTGGCATGACATATATAGGACGAAACCCCTAATGAATAAAATCTAGAGTTTTCCAAAATAAAATCAATTTAAATTATGAAAAAAAACAAGATATTCTTCAAATTGGAATTCTGGTATGAGTGCTTAAGTGCCCTTACGAGTGCTTGAGCGCTCTCCAATGCCTGAGTGCCCTTAGGAGCACTTAAGCGTTCTCTAACACTTGAGTGCTCTAAGCACATTTGAGCATTCTAAGAAGCCTTTCTTGGACCTATTGTCCTTCATGACATAATTGAACCCAATTAACCTTTCTCAAACCTCTTTATACTTACTTGTGTCATCCCGATTGATCATGCAGTAGCTTTCAATGGGAGTAAAAAGGTACATTGTATCACTTGCTTCCATAAGGAGAAAATCTGTGTCAAATTGAAACTCTCTCCTCTTGGGTCAGTTGTTAATCATTACAATTGAAGGATCCACCTATGCACCATGATGAACATTAAAAAGCTAAGCTGCCACATCCATTTATGGTGAAGTCAGAACCATAGGTCCTGGAGGTATCATCACTCTAGGTTGATGTTGTGTTACACACCTTTGCCTTGGAATGTCTAAGGCTATATTAGGGTGAGTAACCTAAGACTTTTTTGATATGAAGAGAGATGTTTATGTGGAGGTATAGCCAATGATATGAGTGATTCAAGTGAGGGTATGACTAGAGTAGGTAGCTCATGCAAAGGTGGGGACAATGACATAGATGCCTAAATCAAGACAAGCAACATGTCATGGATCATAACTTAAAAAAATACAATATTAGTGAGTTGGATTAGATAGATTTAAAATACAATAAAACTAGAAGTTGTTATAGTACGTATGCAAATGAATAGTCATATCTGCAATAGTATGATAGGTTCAACAATCTCGATAGCACTATCCAAACTCACATGACATAACTCCCTAAATATCTAGTGTTATACTAAGGTTTTCCAAAGATAATCAATCAAGCGTGTTATAATGATAACCAAACAAAGGATTAATGTTTAATGATTTCAACTGAAATATATGCAAAAAATGATCTTAAAAAGTTAAGTCATATGATTAAGAAGAAGATGCAATTCAAGTAAAGATCTCAAGATGGAAGCTTTTGGTTAAGGTCTTTGTTCATTTTTAATGTTTTGTAAAGTTAGGAAATGGTGAAATCAAGATAGACTAAATTCTTCCAATCTTTTCCTCAAAACTTAGTTATTAAAGATGGATCAAAATTGAACTTTTAATGAAAAATATCATTTTGAAGTATCCATCTTAAAAATTTTGAAAATTGAATTCTCTTGAAGTTTTACACAAAAAAGATTTTCGAACAAAAATTATATCAAGCACTAAAAATATATTTGGGCTAAAACTTGCAAAATGGAAGCATTTTTTGGCTGGACTAAGGGGTGGTAGAGTTGTCAACTCAATCAACTGGTCAACCAAGGTGCCTAATGATGCCCCATTTTGTGTGTTTCAATTGTTCATTTTTGGCAGTGAGATATGGAGACTAAAATAGCTTAATTGGGCAATCGATTAGGTGGTCATGCTGATATGTCCAATTTATTTCCCAACGATCACCTATAGTACTATATTAAATGTGAAACAACTAGCTAATTAGTTGATCGAGTTGTTGATACTAGATCTCCTTTACCATTTTGGTGGCATCTACTTCAATAGAAGTAGGTGGTTTCTTTTGGAAATGTTAAACAAAAGTCAGGAAATTAGTCTCTAACGACTAGTTGGTTTCTATATCGTATAAAAATAGTCTCCTTAAATCATATTTATGATCTTCTAACAACTTACCGTTTAGTTATATTCATTGTGAGAGCGCAAAATAAAATAAAGTTAAAGATTGCATTTGTTCCTTGAACTTGCAAATCCTTGATGGCACCTTGAAGTCCAAGTCATTTTCTTCATTGTAATTCATTTGATGAAGAGCTAGCTAGGTCTTGTAAAATCATTCTAGTGCGATTTATTCATCTTTATATCATCTTATACTTATGTGTGAGTGAGAAAAGAGTTGAGGGATACTCCTTGAATAAGCATAAAGCTCCATAGGACTCTAACAAATCTGAGTATAAATTAGGAGGAGTCTTCATTGAAAGAGATTAAATACCTCCTAACTTGGGATTGAAGCTGAAAGGAGTGGACATAGAAGGTTTGTTAAGCCACTATAATAGTGTTTGAGACTTCTTCTCTTTTATCTCTTTATTTATTATTTACCTTGTCTATTGCATTGTATTCACATCTCTCTCAAATTAAAGATTAATCAAGGTTTTTCTAAAATTGAGTGACACCTAACTAGTGCCCTCTTGGGTGTGTGCTTAGATTGGATTAACTTGCCTCCACATTTGGTACTTATTATTTAAAAAAATAATTAGAAATACACAAAAAAGAATATTATGATATGTTTTATAAATTCTTAAATATAAAAATATTGCTTTGCTAAGAGCTTCAATATTTATTTTTTAATATCTTGTATTTTTTTTACAATGAATACAAATTACTACTTTATGCTATGACTTATGTTTTTGTGTCAAAATGTAGAATTTATTATATTAATGTTTTTTTTTTGTTACAAATTCATTTTTGGTAAAAAGTTGTATGGCATTTGAGTTTCGTAGAAAATGAATTAACTCATACTTTTTTGCTCGTCATAACATGTCAATTTTAGCAATGAGTACTTTAGATTGTTGTGGCATCATGTGAAATATTATATACATTTTTTTGGCAGCCTTTTGTCATAAAATTTATTCATGGCAACAAAAGTTGCCAAATTTTCATGGAAAAATATGAGTTTGTGGCAAAAGACAATAGGTTGTATAAATATTATCATCATATGATATTCAAATTTTGTTAGTAAGATTCTGTTTGTAAGTATTTTTATTTTAAATATATTTTTTGGAAGTGTTTAAAAAAAAATCATAAGTGATATTTTCTTTTTAGATTTTTAAAAATATTTTTTAAATTTTATTAAACACCTAATTTTTTTAAATAAACACTTTTAGGTTAAAAACGCTTCCAAAAATTACTATTAAATGGATTCTAAATGTTATTTTTTATTATGAAAATTTCATGATAAAAAAATGCATTTGCAAAATTCATAACAAAGGTTGCTTAGTACGGGGTCATAGAGGCACAACTAAAACATAAATTCAAGAGCAATTTGTGGTTAATTCAACGATGAATTCACATCAAACAAAGCCAATAGAATGTGAGAAAATAGAGAAGCATTTGATTTTCCAAGTATAATTCTAGGAATTTTGCAAATAATTTCACTATCAAAGGGACATTCATTAGAACCTTTGGAAGGATCATGCATATTAAAATCGCACCTTTTAGTTTTTGTTTGAAAATTATTCTAAAAACTAGTATTTTAATTTAGTGGGTGTTTGGTAAATCAACTTAATAACTTCAAGTGACTTAATAACTTATTTAAGTTATTAAATAAATTAAGTATGTTTAGTAAAATAACTTAATGGTTTGACTTATAATAAAAAAATAACTTTAAATAATAAATAAAAATAATTAACTTATTCTTAAATCTACATCTTCATTTTACATTTATATTTCCATTTTTCGTAATTATCTCAACAATCTCTTTTGTTATTTTATGACCTTTATTATTACTCGATTTCCTTTACCCTAATATCTAGTTATAATTTATGAGGGTAAATATGTGAATTTGATGATTTAAAATGAATTTTAAATTAATTTTATCAAACAATCATAATATTTAAAGTAAAAATTAAATAATAAATTTTAAGTCAATAAATTAAATATACTAAATAATAAGTATTAAGTTTTATCAAAATATCTCTTAGAAAACATATTTAACAAACTCTCAAAGGAAAAAAGTTTTTTTCAAAATTTGTTTTGAAAATAAGTTGTTTTAGAACATATTTGACATATTTTCCAAACAAATTTGATGAGTAACAATTGAAAATATAAATAATACTTTAACTTTATTATTATTATTATTATAATAAAGAGAAGTTGAAAACCAACGTAGTGGAGAGAGAAGAAGACATTGAATCGAAGACAAAGATTGAAGAAAGCCTCCACTTCCACTAGAGTTGCCTGCCGCCGACCCCACTACCCACAAGGCCACAACACATTTCTACCTTTACCACCCCTACTAAACCACCACGGCCCACCACCCCCTACAAGAAAGTGAAGGCAGGGGAGCAAAATTATAGTGGTTGGTAATGTTACAGGGCTAATTTCATGTGCCCCTCGTCCTGTGCCAGCATCCACCATCTCCTCATTGTAATTATATAATTCACGTTTCTCTCCCACTCATCTCTTCTTCAACATGCATGCAATCAAAACTCATTTAATTTGGATTTTTGTCCTTTTTTTAAAAAAAAAAGAAAAAAAACTAATGATCCTAATTAATTTCCTCAACCTATGAGTCCACCACATACCATACCTTAATATAGAAGTTGATATTTCACTTTTGGTGTAAATTATTTACATTTGTTTTCAATTGATCATATAATCCATCTCGATTGATAACAAGATTATCATTATCTAAAATTTGACCTATAATTACATAAGTTTAACGTTTTGATTAAATATCATGACATTTGTATTGCTCTCCCACAACCCCGTTTTCATGGTTTAGGTTGCTCCCATTTCTCTTGTTGCTACCATGGGAATCACTTTTGCTTTTTTTTCCATTGGCTATTAAGATGTTTCAATTTGTCAGATTGTCTCTTGCTTGCCCATGGATTCAATAACAGTTCGAAAGGTTGGCCTATTCGGGAATCTTCGGATTTATGCTAATTCTCAACTCCCTGAAGCATTTCGTCGCTTACAAAACCCTTCCTCGTCTTTGGGTGCCTAGGTATCCACTGGAAGCCTTTTCTCGTTTCAACCTGACCCTTTAATTTAAGGCTACGTCATCCGAAAGTGCTGCTAAATGGAAGGATCTTATCAACATCCATCAATCATCTCCTCTAATGGTTGAAGAATAAATTTCTCTTATATTATTTTATTTTCAAGTGTTAATTTCAATGGTTTGTTAAGTGATTTTAGTTTAATTAATACACTTGATTCCAATTAGTTTTAAATTTCATCAAATATTTTCTTTATTTTTAGTAAGATGACAGATAAATGAAATTTCAAATAAAGAGAAACTAAATATTAAAAAAAAATGAAAAACTAAGAAGAAATATATGAAACTAACCATTATTTTTAAATAAGAGTATTGAAAATAAACTTTTATATATATATATATATATATATATATATATATATATATATATATATTTTATTTTTTAAAAAGGATTTGTTTATAACATTAGACTAATATCTCTCGAAAAAATATTAATATCTATTGTAAAACACATCCAAATATATAAAAAAAATTCTTATAATTTACCCTTCCTTAAAATAATATCATAAAAATTAAGTAATAATACAACATTAACGAGGTATTTGGTAAAACTTAATATTTATTACTTGATAACTTAAGTTGACTTCAAGTTAAATTATACTTAAGTTATTAATTTAAAACTTATTATTTAATTTTTACTTTAAGTATTAAAGTTGTTTGATAAAATTAACTTAATATTTATTTTAAACCATTAAATTGATATATTTATGCTCATAAATTAAAACTTGGGTAAAGAAAATTAAATAACAATAAAGATTGTAGAATAGCAAAAGAAATCGTGAAGGTAATTAGGATAAATAAGAGCAAAAAAAAGTAATATAAAAATATTGATTTAAAAATAAGTTAATTGGTTTTACTTATTACTTAAAATTGTTTTTGACTTTAAATCATATTATTAAGTTATTTTACCAAATATACTTAATTTACTTAATGATTTAAATTAAATGATTAAATCACTTTTAAATTATTAAATTGATTTAACGAACCGAGTACTCATGGCAATTTGATTTCATAATCTTCCAAAACTATGAGGACACAACAACTTACATGGCCACTTCTGCAAAACAACCAAAAATGCAAAGGACAAAACATCATGAAAAAGCAAAAGGAAATTGAACACCCCCCCTCAATTATTTGATCAGTAGATAGCACAGAATTATTGAAGGAGATGGGACGATGGGCCATGACCAAATTGTCACAATGGCCAACTTTGTGAGCCTTAGTGGTCAGGATTAATCCAAGGTGGCCAGCAAACTTGCTCTTGAAAATGACTCCACCATCCAAGAGGCTTCCATGTACTCATCACTTGGGAGGGGCTAACGGGCTTGATACACGTTTGCCCTTTTATTTATTTATTTATTTTTTTTGGAAAAAAAAAATTAATTACTTATATTATCTAATGATCTGAACATATCCTAAGATAATATTAAACAAATAACTTATAACTTTCTTTTCAATATACTTTTTGGAACCTTCACATTAAGTCATCATTTGTATCAATGTTTGAAAAAATGCAAAAGTTAATATGAAAACATCCCAAATTTTTATTGAATGGCAATGGGGTTCGGTACAATTTGCCCCTTCCAACCTGTTTCCTATTCAAAATAATTTTCATTCCTAACCCATTAAGAAAATTAATGGGACGGGAAGGGCACGTGAATTTCCTATATTCACCTCACCCTATCTTGTTTAACTTTTTTTTTTTTTAAATTTTTTTAAATTATATTAAAATAAATATATTTTATAAATAATAGAATATTATGATTTTTTATAATTTATATTTTTTAAAAATATTTTATTACTATGTCATTCCTTGGCTTTAGGTACCTAGGTATCCATAGTAAGTCTTTCCTTATTTGAACCTGATCCTTAACTTTAATTTAATGTCATCCTAAGTGCTAGATGGAAGGATCTTATCAACGTCAATGAATGATAAATCATAGATCAAACTGCAATTGTCTCCTCTAATGGTTGAAGAATAAAATTCTCTTATATTATTTTATTTTCTAGTATTAATTTCACTAATCTCTTCTATGATTTTGATTTAATTAATACACTTGATTCCAATTAGTTTGAAATTTTATCAAATATTTTCTTTATTTTGAGTAGGATGATAGATAAATAAAAATAATAAATGAAAATGATAAAAAAAAATATGTTCTATAAAAAAAATGAAAAATTAAGAGGAAACATATGAAATTAACCATTATTTTTAAATAACAGTATTGAAAATAAACTTTATACATATATATATATATATATATATTATTTTTTTTAAAGTATTTATTTATAACATTTTGACTAATATCTCCCAAAAAATATATTAATATCTATTATAAAACACATCCAAATATAAATAAAAAATACTTATAATTTACACTTCCTTAAAATAATATCATAATAATACAACACTAGGGGGTGTTTGGTAAAATTTAATATTTATTACTTGATAACTTAAGTTGACTTTAAGTTAAATTATACTTAAATTGTTAATTTAAAACTTATTATTTAATTTTTACTTTAAATATTAAAGTTGTTTGATAAAATTAACTTAAAATTTATTTTAAATCATTAAATTAACATATCAAATCACAATAGTGATTGTGGAGTAGTAAAAAAGATCGTAAAAATAATTAAGACAAATAAAAGTAAAAAAGTAAAATAAAGACACGAACTTAAGAATGAGTTAATTATTTTACTAATTACTTAAAATTATTTTTTATTTTAAGTTATATTACCAAATATACTTAATTTATTTAATAACTTAAATTAAATTATTAAATCACTTTAAATTATAAAATTGGTTTACCAAATATCTACTAATTACTCACATGATTTCATTATCTTAAAAAAAAACACGAGGATACAAGCTTGGAATGTGCAACACATTCCACAACCTACAATATCCATATCTGCAAAAACAACCAAGAATAAAAAGGACAAAACATCATGAAAAAGCAACAGATACATGCTAGTACTACATTATTCGATGATCAGCAGACCACACAGAATTATTGAAGGAGATGGGACGAAGGGCCAAGACCAAATAGTGGTCAGGATTAATCCAAGGCGGCCAACAAACAAAAGTTGATGCAAACCTGCTCTTGAAAATGAGTCCATCATCCATGAGGCTTGGGAGGGGCTAATGGGGTTGATACACGTTTGCCCTTTTATTTTTAATTTTTTGAAAAAAAAATTAATTACTTGTATCATCTAATGATCTTAACATATCCTAAGATAATATTAAACAAGTAACTTATAACTTTCTTTTCAATCTATTTTTTTGGAACCTTCACATTAAGTCTTCATTTGTATTAATATTTGAAAAAACAAAAGTTGATGTGAAAACATCCCAATCGGTCTTGTATTCAAAATAATTTTCATTCCTACCCGTTAAGAAAATTAAATGGGACGGATTTCATATATCCATCCTACCCTTTCCCGTTTAACTTTTTTTTTTTAATTTATTTAATTTATTTAATTACATTAAAATAAATATATTTTATAAATAATTAAAATATTATAATTTATTTTAAAAAATTATTATTATTATTATACATTAAAAATAGAAAAATAAAATTTAAATTAAATTAATTTTATATATAATAAGGGTAGAACAGGGCAAGACAATACTTGAACCCGTTCTGAACCCGTCTTGGATTTTTCAAAAATCCTCAAACCTGTACTTAACCCGTTTATTTAAATTTCAAACCCATCCCTAATGGGACAAAATGAGTATTAGAAAAAATCCGCCCGTTCACTTTCCTATCTTTTATTGCAATTGTTGATCATTAATGTCTCTTTCTCCAAGTCAAGAATTTGAAAGAAAAGATGAGAAAACTTGTTAACTCGCCTTTCATTGAAACAATCTATATTCATTAAAAAAAAAAAAAAGCTGAAATATTATTATGAAACAATTTTTTTAATTACCAATGCAATGGACAAATTAAGAAAAATTTAGGTTAGTGTCTCCATCTGGGTAGAGTTTATTAGAAAAAGGTTGGGTTTCTGTAATAATATTTCAAAGTCAATGCTTGCAGAATCAAGACTCTGAGGATGGCAACGTGATTATTACAGTCACTCTATGAAAAATAATTTTCTTTCCACTTTTTTGTGGTCACATTTTGAGATAGAAAAATGGTTGTCTTAAAAAGTAATAATAAGAAAAAGAATTCTATTTATTTGCTTTTCTTTCGTATGGTAAAGTTATGAGAAAAGGTCTAAATAATTAATTCTCCATGTAGCAAATGCTTAAGGGCGAAAAGAGACGAACATGTCCAAGAAATTACAGGATGGAGACAGACAGAGGGGGGGAGAGTTACACGGTGGAGACCAGGAGGCATAGAGAGGGAGAGTCGTTGGTCAAGCAGCCGCAAAAAGAGGAAAAAGGCGGTCACCCCCAATTTTCTAATCGTGCCCACAACGTTTTTTTAAATCAAATACCTTTTCCCCTTCTTTTCAAATTCTCTGCGGTGGCTTTGAAGCTTCCTCGTTCTCACCCCCAAGCCCCCTACTCACCTTTCTCTCTCTATATAATCCCATTCCACTCTTCTCTTACTCTTCAACAAACACACATACCTAAATACTCTCTCTCTCTTTCTCTTCATAGAATCATGGTCTGTCAGAAAAAGCTGGTTGATGAAGTCTCAGGGTGGCTGAGGATTTTCGACGATGGCTCCGTTGATCGTACCTGGACTGGACCTCCTGAGGTTAAATTCATGGCAGAGTCTGTGCCTCCCCATGAAGATTTTCTGGACGGAGTCGCCACCCGTGACGTGGTTGCTGACCCTAACTCCGGCCTTAAAGTAAGGATCTATCTGCCGGAGAAGAAGGCTGATTCCAGCTACGATAAGATGCCGGTTGTCATCCACTTCCATGGGGGAGGCTTCTGCATCAGCCGAGCGGATTGGTACATGTATTATAGTACGTATGCCAAGCTAGCAGCTTCCGCCGGAGCCATCGTCGTCTCCGTGTACCTCCGCCTGGCCCCGGAGCACCGCCTCCCTGCCCCCTGCCACGATGGCTACGCCGCCCTCCTCTGGCTCCGCTCACTCGCCCGAGGCGACTCCCACGAGGAGTGGCTTAACTCCCACGCGGACTTCACAAGGGTGTTCCTCATTGGGGACAGCTCCGGCGGGAACATCGTCCACCAAGTCGCTGCCATGGCGGGAGACGCCGACCTGAGCCCGGTGAAACTCGCCGGAGCAATCCCCATCCACCCAGGCTTCGTGAGAGTCGAGCGGAGCAAGTCGGAGCTGGAGCATCCGGAGTCGCCGTTCCTGACTCTAGACATGGTGGACAAGTTCTTGAGCTTTGCATTACCAGTTGGGTGCAACAAGGAGCACCCAATAACCTGCCCGATGGGGGAGGCGGCGCCACCGCTACAGGGGCTGAGACTGCCGCCGGTGCTGCTGTGCGTGGCGGAGAAGGACCTGATCTTGGACCCAGAAATGGAGTACTATGAGGCCATGCAGAAAAGCGGACAAGATGTGGAACTGGTGGAGAGCAGTGGAATGGGCCACAGCTTCTACCTCAACAGGATTGCAGTGAAGGTGGATCCCCACACTGCCCAACAAACCCAGAAGCTTTTCGCTGCCATCTCAGATTTTATCCATAAACACTAGCATTATTATTATTAATTTTCTAAAAAATTCCAAGTATTGGGGAGAATGTTATTACTTGGATGGGTACGTAGCAGTCCTGTTAAATGAATTTATATATGTATGAAACTCTGTATGTGATGTTAATGCATGGTTGTCGTAATTCTGACATTTGAAGTTGGACGTACTGACATCACCTGCCTCGCTTGCTTTCTGCACGCACCTTTGAAGTCCAAGCAAATTTTTTTCCCCCAGAAAAAATAAAATTTAAAGAATATTTTGGCATTGAAATTGAAATTTTCCTTTTGAATCAGTCAATTTAAACAAAATTAGAGACAGGGGTAAAATGGGGATTTTGCCCCCTTTTGTTTGCATGTGTTTGCATAAAAAATTATTTTCATTTCCTTTTATTCCTTTTATTTTATTTACATGTGTTTCCAACAATTTTTCTAATTAAAATGGGAAAATTAAATTAATTACAAATAATTGGTGGCATTGGATTAAAATCAGTTTGGTTTTAGATGATGTTTAAGGTGTAAATTAATTAAGGTATTTGGATTGCTAAATGGGATTCATTTAAATTTATTTTAGGGTTAATTTAGAAATGTGGGGTAACTAACAGATTGTTTTGACAACTCTTTTGAAGAACAATTTTTTTTTGGTTCTTCAAAACAAAAAAAATTAGGAAAACATATTTGATAACAAAAAAAACTATTTTTATTTTTAAGAAAAAAAAAAAGGTGTTTTTTAGAAAACATGTTTTAGTTGTTTTATGTCGTTTTCATTTGTTTTCTAATAGCAATTTTAAAAAATAATTATACAAATATGTCAAATAAATAAAAATAAAACATTAAACATAAAAATTATTTAAAAAAAATATTTAAAACTATTAAAAACATTTTAAGTTTTCAAACAAACTTTTATTTTACAAAACATTAAAAAATAATTTTAAAAAACTATAATTAAAAATTATTTTAAAAAACAGCTACCAAATAAACCTTAAATTTTTAAAAACTATTTTTAAAAATTGTTATTCAGAACCGTTTTAAAAAATAGTTACAAAACACACCCTATTTTTTTTTTTTTTTTTTCACTTTAGTAGAATTAAATAGTAAATAAAAATTTAAAATATACAAATCTTTAAAGAAAGCGGTATTTTTATTTTTATTTTTGAAAAAAGATATTCAAATACAACCCAAAATATGTATAAGATGATGTGATATTTTAACATTTATGGTAAACATATCTTATTTAATTATGAGCCCTGTATATGTATATATATATGCATACACTATGCCCCACCCATAAAGATTCCGAACTTTCTATATTCACATTATTGCACATCAAGATTGCTATCCCAAGTCCCAACCACCAGAAACATCCATTTATTTAAATTTTAAAAATTTTAATTTTGCACTTCTGGATCACATGCCTGACAGGCTATGAAAATTACCTTTTCAAAAGATATTTATAAAAAATATTATTTACATTTAATATATCAAATTTGAAATTTATTATGGTCAAAGTAGTTGTTCATTGTCACTATTAATAATAAATAATAATAACAAGGAGATAGGTTGAAATTAAAATAAATAGGTTAGAAGCCGATTGTCTTACCATTAAGTGATTATATATAATTAATTTTAAAAAATAGTTTAATACAAATTTATTTTCTAATAAAATTAATTATAATATTTTATTTATTTATAAAGTATATTTACTCTGAATGTAACAAAAATATTTTTAGAATCAAAGTTTTAAAAACTTAAATAGACAGGACGGGATAAATATGAAAAATCCTCGTAAATGACCCATTTTTATTAGGACAAGGATCTGAATTCCTTGGTATAATTTGGATAGGTCTAGAAGTGAATAAGACATAATTAATAGATTAGATGAAGATGCACCATTTCAATAATGGTAGGGTCGGAGCTTGGGCAGGAGGGGCCAATGCTCCACCTAAAATTTTGAAAAAAAATGTTAGGGGTTGATGGGATTTAATCAAAGAAACCTAATTACGTACGACTAGGTTTGCTCCCATAACGTATTTTTTGGTTTTTGATAATGGGTGGATGTGATAGTCTTGCCAATATTATAGAAATTGTCATTAGTATATGTTTTAGTTTATATTTAAATATTATTATTATTATTATTATTTTTGTAAAAGTGATAATATTAAAAATCAGTCTTTTCCAAAATGTTGATAATTAATGAAACATTAACTAAACTTTAAGGTTATATTTGGTTATTAGAAAATACTAAGAAATGAAAAAAAAAAAAATATTAAGCAAAATGGTTTTCTTATGTTTAGTTTCATAATAGAAAATATAAAAGAAAATTAAATATAATTAAAATTAATTTGAAATTTATATATTTTTAAATTATTTAATCTTGTTATAATAGAGAGAAATAAGTAAAATGAGTTTGAAGAAATATATAAAAATAATTTATTAGATTTAAACATTTTTTTTTTTCCTTCATTTTTTCTTTTCTTTTATTTTTTCTCTATTTGTTTTTATTTGCATTTTCCTTCAAATTTTTCTGAAAATAAACATAGCTTAAGAAAACGGAACCAACGAAAAAGAGAATAAAATTAGAAGCAAGTAAAATGGATGGAATTGGAATGAAAAATAGGATGGGAATTCTATTGAAATATTTATAGAATTATGAGTAAAAAGAATGAAAATGATTTGACCTTGAATTGAATTATAAAAATTATACCAATATGATCATGAAATGATGATGTTCTGATTGAAGGATTAAATGTTGATAGATGCAAGACGAGTTGATGCACCTAATGCAGCCTCTGTTTGGCTGCTGAGAAAGTGGAGGAAAAGGAATGAAAAATCCTTAATGATTCCATGAACTATCTAGAAGTTAGAGGTTCTTCATGCTAAGTTAATCAAGAATGGTTGTGTTGGCATCCGAGAAAAAATCTATTAAGTATTAGTCCAAAAATCACTAAATAATTTTAAATATGTTTAAAACTTTATTAAAGGCTTAATTTTTATAAAGAAAGTACTTTCAAATATTTAGAAACACTTTTAACCCTTTATTAATCACTCTTAACCATATTCTTATTAGGATGCTAATTAGTGTAACTATGAGGAGGTGTTTGGTAAAACTTAATGCTTATTACTTAATGATATAAGTTGACTTTAAGTTAAATTATATTTAAATTGTCGACTTAAAATTTATTATTTGATTAAGTATTAATGTTGTTTGATAAAATTAAGTTAAAATTTATTTTAAATTATCAAATTGACATATTTATTATCATAAATTATAATTAAAACAAATGAGATCAAGTAATAATGGAGGTCATGGAATAGCAACAACGATTATGAAGGTAATTAGGACAAACGATGATAAAAAGATAAAATAAATATGTGGACTTAAAGAATAAGTTAATTATTTTTACTTATTACTTAAAGTTGTTTTTTACTTTAAGTTATATCATTAAATTATTTTATCAAATATATTTAATTTATTTGATGACTTAAATTAAGTTATTAAGTTGCTTTAAGTTATTAAGTTGGTTTACCAAATAATAACTTAATTTCAAACTTTAAGTTAAGTAATTGTTTATTTATAATTCAATTAATATATAAATTGTGAAATATTCTATTTTACACTCTTCTTCAAAAACATCCCCATCTCTTAGCTTTCAATCATCATAATCAGTAGTAAATTGACAAGCAATATTAATCATATGTGTGGACCCCGCATTTCGGCTCATGCGTTTCACACTCGATGGCAAAACTCGCTTTTTATTTGAAAAATTGATTTTTATTGATTATTTGAAAATGACTTGGAGTCGCCACTTATTTTTGTTTTATTTTTAAAGGGTAAACAAAATAAGAAAGAAAACCCTAAGAGTGACTCTTTGTTTTGGAAAAAGTGATCTGCGAAAATCGGATCGGATTCGGGGGTCAGGTTACTTATCAGGAAGGTACGGTAAAGACCGTAGCACCCCTTTAAGTCCATAAAGACGAGTCTCTACTAATAAAATGAAGCAATCATGACATCTAATAAATAAATCAATGAATACCTGAATTGATTATGCACATATGGGAATCAGAATATGTATAGTGGATGATCAGAATGAGTGAACGCATACCTGGACAGCAAACTGCAACGCGCTATCATGGAATGGGGTTAGTGAATAAACACAGAATGATTATATGTATATCAAGGAACAGAGTAAATCAATCACGCCTGACAAATAAATAAATAAATAAATCAATCAATTATGAATTCACTTATGCTGACTTTTGCTTATTTCAAGACAATTTAAAATGGGAAATTATATGGAAAATGGGAGTTCTAGGACCTAAAATTAAATCTAAGGATGGAAATTTGAAAAAACAAAATTGTTGAAGGGTTTGGCAATTGGAAAATTATTTAAGGAAAGAAGAATTTTAAAAAATAGTAATCAGTTGAGAGCTAGGGGTGTGAGAAACCACTTATGAAATCAGGATAATGATGGAGAAGTGGGTGCGCTGGCGGGGCAGAATTCCGGATGTGAGACATCCGGAGAAGGTGGAACGTCGGCGGGAGAAGAATTCCGGATGTGAGACACCTGGATGGAATGGCGACGGAGAAGGATTCCAGGTGTGAGACATCCGGATGGAATGGCGGTAGAGAGGAATTCTGGGTGTGATACACCCGGATGGAATGGAGGGGGAGAGGAATTCTGGGTGTGATACACCCGAATGGAATGGCGGCGAAGAAGAATTCCGGGTGTGATACACCAGAATGGAATGGGCTATGCCGCGCGTCGCAAGGGGGACCTTTTGCGTGTCCAAGGGAGAGGGAGCCACGCGACAATTTTTAGGGAGGATCCCTCAGGTAAGTGAAAGTTTAGAGAGAGAAACGGGTTTGGTGGGTTGTATGGATATGGAGGCTTGGGTGAGTGGTTTTAATGGATACGCGAAAGAGTGAAGGATAGCATGCACCCGTGGGACTCCATGTAAGTGGGGGAGTGGGATAGAGAATGAATGAGAGGAAAATGGGTATGACGACCTAGAGAGAGAGGTGTATAAATGAACGATGGGTATGGTGGATAAAAAAAAACATGGGGATGAGATGACGACGCGCTTGCATGAGAACAGAGATAACAGGATAGCACCAAGAAGAAAAACATGAAGACTTTAACCAGCATATTGGACCCATTTCATCGTTTCATCCATGGGTCCAATATCTAGTGAGTTAAGATGGAAAATACTCGTCAGAATAGGACATAAAACACAACAAACTCTTCCGATATTTAATCAGTAATCACCAAAACAAAACGACCCAACAAGCAGACATGAAAAAAAAAACATTGACAATTAGACCTGGACAGTATGAAAAAAATGGAAAATATACAAAAAAAACCAATGGTCGTACCTGAAAATCTCCCTTCTCAGCTCCGTGCCCTGGACTCTCCCCAGCAACTCTATGCTCCTTTGTTTTTCACTTCCTACTGCAGTTCAACCCCCCATCTCTTTCCCTCAAAATTCTCAGAAAAACTAAAAAAACTCTCCCCGTTCCCCCACAATGTTGTCTCCTTTTTTCCTCTCCCCTAGTCCTCTCATTTTCCTTCCTTTCTCTTTATCTCGGATTTGCCTTCCCAACGATCTCTGCTGCAGCCACCTTTTCTGCCACCTTTTCGACCGCCACCTTTATTTGTCCCACTCCTTCTGCAACTTCAAAAGGCGAGGTTGATTCCTTATGGCCACTAAGGATGCGACATGTGGCCCGTTGGGATGGCGACACCTGACTAAAAATGTGATATGTAAAAACAAATAGAGAAAAGGTGACCCATGCCTAAATGGGGGTCTACAATATGATAATAAAACATAACTAATGAAAATTACACAACATTTAAATATTGGTTGGTTGCATGTAGGTATATGGCTATATCTAGAAGTTAATAGCTAAATAACGCACAAGTTAGTGGGATACACTTCCCATTTTTTTTAAAAAAAAAAAAATAGAAATTTTTATATAAAATATAAAACTCTTACACAAAAAAAATTAAAAAAAATCTTGTATTCTTAACAACCCCTTTTAAAATTTAAAAATTTTGAGGAAGCGGAAATTTTTTACTTGCTAAATTTTAAAAAGTATTTTAGTATAAATTTTTTTACCTTCTTTTTATATAAAAATTAATATTTTTAATATAATTTTTTTTCTTTTTAAAAATAAAAAATAGGTTATGTATCTCAATATATACTAATTTTTGTGTATAAACTATTATTTATATGGCAAGTTAATTAACTCACATTATTGAATGTATGACCTTGTCTACTTGTCATGACTTTTTTTTTAAAAAAAAAATTAAATTAAATTTCTACATTTTATATAAGATTTTAAATTTTAAATTTTAAAAAATAAAAAACTAAAAATATATCCATTACTCTAATTTTTCTTTTTAATTTTTAATGTGTTATTTGATTAAAAGAGTTAGTCGAAACCCAATTTTAGACTAACCCTTTGTCTTTTTTTGATATGTCATGTCGGTCGAGCCTCTTGTTGCCTAACTTTTTGTCTCATTGAATTATGAGTAGGACAAGAAGTCAAGATCATAGATTTCATAAAATGACAAACAAATGTTAGTTGGATAAAATTATAAAGAAAGGAAAGATTAACTTGTGGAGCCTCTCGTATTTAAATATTATGCGTATACATATATGTAAAGAATAGGAAAAAAAAAGAACACAAAGGGAGCGTGTGGAAGCAAGCCATTGTGTTCAAATCGGGGTTCCTGCTCTGGTGGTTCTATCATATTCTTTGCTTTTTAAAAGCATGCATGCGACACAAAGATGTGAACAGTTTTTTTAATATTGGCATCTATCTTTTTCTTTCTCTAAAATAAATAAATATTAGTAATAAATAAAACTGGCATGACAGTCAACCTCAATAATTGAGAAAATTATGAAAAGTAAATCAATTATCATCAATAATTTACTAATTCCAAGAAAGTAACAAAAAAAATATTAAAAAAAATAATTTTCTTATATTTGGTTATATATATTGACTATACTTGATTCCTAGAAAGTATTAAAAAGGGAAAAAAATATTAAGAATTTTTTTTCTATTTGATTTTATATATATATATATATATTAATTATATTTGATTTTGAGAAAGTACTAAGAAAAGATAAAAAAATATTAAAAAAAATAACTTCTTTTTTTATATTTGATTATATATATTGAATATATTTGATTCCGAGAAAATACTAAGAAAAAATCAAAAAAATATTTTAAAAAATTATATATATCGATTATGTTTAATTCCATAAAGTACTAAAGAAAGAAAAACAATATTTAAAAAAAATAAAATTAGTTAAAAGTTTACGCATTTCCAAATTATAATCTTTATATCAAAGAGTTATAATAAATAAATAAAATAAATTGAAAATAAGATATAAAAATAATTTATTAATTTTAAAATAATTTTTTATTTTTTTATTTTCAAATTTTATGGAAACAAACCATATCTATTTTTCTTTTTTCTCTATGTTTTCCCTTAAATTTTCCGGGCAATCAAGGTATGATATGATTTAGATAATAGAAATGACAGACATCCATCTGCACAGCATGCCTAATAATAAAGGGAAAGAAATGCACCTACCAAGTCATTTAAAAATGGAATTTTCAGTTTTTTTTTTTTTTTTTAAATTTTTTTTAGCAAATTTAGACCAGCAAGTACCAATATATGGACAAAATATTAAATGAGATGGAATGCATAGGAGTGGTCCACAAGGTGTTCTAGTTGCTGCATTAAAATCTTGTCCATGGAGTACCTACACTGCACCTATGTCTTTATTTAAATATTAAAATAAAGGTTCTAAATTAGTTTCTTTTACTTTATCCACTATTTTACAACTTTTAAAGTAAAAAAAAATATATTTTAAATGTTTACTTAATAGTATTAAGTATTAAATTATTTGTTTTTATAATATTTTATTTTTATTAAATATTAAAAAGTAAAATTAAAAATTAAAAAATCACTACATTACATTTTTTTTATTTAAAAAAAATCAAATATTTTGATTTTTTTTTATTCCATCCAAAATTTATAATAAGTCGCGAAAAAAGCAATTTAAACTTTAAAATAAAATCTCTTTTAACAAAAAGCTAAAAATAAAAAACACCCTCTTGGGGTATATTTGATGACTTCTTTGAAATTTTTTAACACTATGGTTAAGAACTATTTTTAATTGTTTTTAATAACAAAATTTTATTTGGGAATTTAAAATTGAAAAACAGTTTTTTTTTTTTTTACTTATTCTTTTATAAAGGTATTATTACTTTTTTACCATGTAAATTAAAGTTTCTAATTAATTTTTCATATTTTCAGTTCATATTTTCACTTATCAAATATATATTTTGAATTAGAAAAGTGATTTTTATTTTAAAAATAGAAAGCAGTTTTGTTTTATTTGTTTTATAAAAAATAGTAGACATGCCCTTGTATAATAACACTAAATTTCTTGTTTCATAGCTGGCTTGCCTGAGAACACATGGAAACATCCAGGAAACCAAATGTTTGACTAATGATAATGAAAGAAACCCTAATAGATGGAAGTTGGGGCCTAGAGTTTTAGCTGTCATTATTGGAGTAGTGTTCTTCATCTTGATCATGAAGGGTTGATCGGTCAAGCAACGTACGTTGAAAATTCCTTGCTACTTGTTGTGGAAGACAAGGCTAAGAGTCATGACAGACAGCAACAAGGCAGGCAAAGAAATATACTGGCTGTTTCCTTTAGTCAAATCAGCCTAAGGAAACACATGCAAACTGTATACTTTTTTTACTAGCTTAGCTACGAAGTTTCCAGGGAGAAGGCTTTCAAAGGAGTGGGTCTATGCTTCTTCTGGCTATGCTCAAGCTTAATTTCCATCAGCTTTCTTTATTCTCTTCTCCTTTCAAGCTTAATCTCTCTCTCTCTCTCTCTCTCTCTCTCTCTCTCTCTCTCTCTCTCTCTCTATATATATATATATATATATATATATATATATATATGATACAATAGCTAGCACAAGGAGTTTTTAAGTTATCAAACCCTATTTTCAAGTGGAAATGGGTATCTTAACCCTCACAAATGGAGTTTTGGAGCCAAGAGTTCATATGGTAATTGAGAGGGTGGTGTTCAAGTCATATTTTTCGAGCCAATAATCAAGTAATTATGAGGAAGACATGCAAAACTACCCTAGAGAGGAACAGTGAAGATTCCTAGCTGGTGGTGTGGAAGAGCATGCCATGAGTCACGACAGCAATGAGTCCCATGAGAAACGACAGCAACATATCAAGGGCCACACAATGAAGAAATACAAGTAGTGGTTTAAAATGATTTGTTTGCTTCCTTCACTTCTATCAATCACCGGCTTAATTTTGTGATCAGGATTGATTTCCACCAACTTCCTTTATTTTATTCTCTTGTTTAATTGTGTGAGACATTAGTATCTCCCAACCTTCATGAAAATTCTCAATATTGGTTTAGGAAAAAAAAAGGATAAAAAAAGACATAGCTAGTGTGAGAGTAAGAAGAAGAGAAGGGTGAGCCGAGTCAAGAAATAGAAAATTTATTTCTATTGATTTATAGACTAAGGTGGTGTTTGTTTTTTTTGCTTTTTGCTGAAAGCAATTTAGTTTTAGAATTTAGGTTGTTTGTTTTTCTACTTTTTCATAATTTATTATAAACTTTTTACTAAATAGAAAAAGTCAAAATATATAACTTTTTCTAAATAGAAAAAATAACATATTGAGCTTTTTTACTTTTTAATATTTAATAGAAATAAAATACTACAAAAACAAACAACCTAATATTTAACACTATTAAGCATTAAGGTTCTATTAAAAATTAAGTAAAAAAACAAACACCACCTAAGATAAGAATTTTATTTTTATTCGTACGTGTATATTCGTTATCTCTTTTTTATTGTCGCTATCTTTTCTATAAGTAAAAATCTAAAAATTGATAAAACCAACCCAGATCGATGAGAACCAACCAAATTAAATTGACTTTAAAAACTCACGAGACTTGATTTGATTTGAGAATAATAGAAATTGATTTTGTTAGTTCAATTTTTAATTTCCTTATATCCCAATCAATAGAGAAATTGACGTTTCAAGGCTTGTGTTTTCTCTACCTTATAATTACTTTGTGTTAGATGAATTGGTTTATGTTGATTGCTATGTATATTATGCGGACTCTATTAAAGTAGTTCATTACA